>NC_081560.1:54279522-54346450 GCF_022355385.1 Mustela nigripes | reverse complement strand
ATAAATAATTTATTTATATATATATAACAGATATATATGCCACAATATATATGCCACAATGATAATGTGGAATTAAAATATAGTATCAAAATATGATATCATGAATAAATAATTTATTTATATATATATAACAGATATATATGCCACAATATATATGCCACAATGATAATGTCAAAGGAATTAAAATATGATATCAAAATATGATATCATGAATAAATAATTTATTTATATATATGTTATATATATGTATATAACATATATATAACAGATATATATGCCAGTTATATATATATAACATATATAATAACAGATATATATTCCACAATGATAATGTCAAAGGAATTAAAATTCCCTTATCTTAATAATATTTAGTTGTTTTGAGCAAAGCAACATATTTATCTTAGACAATCTAATATACCTCTTCTTAGAATTTATCTGGAGATATATATCTATAGATATAGATATATACATATATATATACACACATACATGCTATACTATATGTTACAACACATACACAAATGTATATTCTATTTATTTCCAAAGAATGTTCGGCATTTATCTATAGAGAAGTAATGGCCTTGTGAACTAGGTTAAGAGGCAACATGAAGCACAAAAAAGGAAATTCTGTAAGCATGACTTGACTCCAATTACTCCTCATTGAAAAAGCTAAGTAGTTCTATGTAATATCTGTCAAAAAGATGACTGACTCAGAAAGATTTGGCCCCAATCCCTTGGCAACCATTTTTATTTTGTGACTGTTTATGCCAAAAACAATCAGCCTAAACTGTGCACATTTCAGACAGAAAAAAAAAAAAAAGTTATCCAAAATGGTATGAAGTCAAGTAAGGAGTTAACCTTTTCAAATAAGTTGATATTTTTGCAGTTTTACGTGGTATATTTTCCTACCAGCCTTCACTCTAAAGTGTAGAAGATATGTCTGAGATATGAAATTAATACTGTGTTCATTTTGTTTAATTTAAAAATATTTAGCCAGCATTTTTTAAAGATTTTATTTATTTATTTATTTATTTATTTTAGAGAGCTATAGATAGCACGAGCAGGGGGAGGGATAGAGGTAGAGGGAAAGAGAAAGGGAGTGAATCTCAAGCAGACTCTACACTTAGTACAGAGCCTGACATGGGGCTCAATCCCATGACCCTGAGATCATGACCTGAGCCTAAACCAAGAGTTACAACCTTAACCAACTGAGCCACCTCTGTACCCCTAGCTTGCACTTTTTAAAAGAAACTGGCCTTCAGACATTTATTCACATTAATCTAAAAAAAAAAAAAATAGGTATTGCCAAAGCTGGAAAATATATCCAGGGTGTTTCATCACAATGGAGTATATGAATGCTTACAGTTTCTGCCTGGCAAAGACCAAATTGCTTTATCAACTCAATTAACTCCAAAGATTCATAGGCAAATGAGCCATCTACCACTGTTGTTTACATGAAGTTTTCAAAGGGTTCAGTGACAAAATGAGTCTGGCCCATTTTTTGATAAACATGTCTCAATACCACTCCATTGAATACAACCAAATCATCTTCAAATTCTCTCATATCATATTATCACTGAGAACAAGTAATGTGATTATTAAAGGTCCAATTAATTCTATTAAATACAATATTATTATTTTTTACTCTTTTTAAGAAATTGTGCCACTTATAAACATGAATATTTAACATTTTATATTTCTTTTTATCAGCAGTAAATCTCATAACTCATGACATCTTAAAATCAAAGAAAGAGAGTTCCATTAATATTTTTTCTCTTTAGAAATGTTCTGAACAAAATTGGATTAACATTATACATGGGCTCATGATGCAAAGTCATTAATCTACATATATGCACCAAATAACAAAGTACCAAACTACATGAAGCAAAAATGATAGCAGTGAAGGGCAAAAATGACAGTCAACAATAATAGTCAGAAACTTTAACATCCCACTATTAATACTGGAAATAATAGCTAGACAGAAGATCAGAAACAGGAAACTTGAATAAAGCTACAAACTAGACATAACAGACATCTATAGAACATTCAACACAACAATAGAATATATGTTCTTCTCAAGTATACATGGAACATTCCCTAGGACAGACCATATGCTAAGTCAAAAAGCAAACCTCAGAATATCTGAAAAGATAAAAAGAAGTTAAAGTATGTTCTTTGACTAGAATGGAATGAAATCACAATCTTTTAGCAGGAAAATATTCGGGAAAAATCACAAATACATTGAAATTAAAACACTCTTGAATAACCCATTGGTCAAATAAATCAAAAGGGAAATCAGGTAATATATTGAGATGGAAAAAAATACCAAAATTTATGGGAAGCAGTTAAACTGGAACCTAGAAGGAAATTTCTGTTTATGCCTATATTAAGAAATTATAAAGAAGTCCAGTGAAAATTCTAGCTTTCCTCCATAAGACACAAATGAAACCTAAAGCAAGCAAAAGGAAGAAAATAATAAAGACTACAGCAGAAACAAATGAAATAGAAAATGGAAAAACAATAAAGAGCATCGATGAAACCAGAAGTTTGTTCTTTGAAAAGTCTACAAAATTGGAAAATGTTTAGTTTTGTACACCCGGAAAAAAAGAAATAATACTCAAATAACTAGAGTGAGTAATGAAAGAGGGATATTACTGCTGACTTTAGACAAATAAAAAGGATAATAAAGAAGTACTACCAACAATTACACACCAACAAAGTAAACAACTTAAAAGGAAATGAACACATTCCTAGAAAGACACAAACAAAATTAACTAAAGGAGACTACACTGGGCATACCTGAGTGGCTCAGTTGGTTACATGTCTAACTTCAGCTCAGGTCACGATCTCAGGGTCCTCAGATCAAGCCCAGTGTCATGCTCTGTGCTCAGTGGGGAGTCTGCTTGTCCCTCTCTCTCCCCCTCTAACCCTCCCCCTACTTGTACTCTCTCTCTTTCTTATATAAGTAAATAAAATCTTTTTAAAAAAAGACTACACTGAAGAGCACTAAACATTGTTGAAAGAAATTATAGACAATAAAAATAAATGGGAAAACATACCAAACTCAAGGATCAGAAGACTGAACACTATTAAAAAGGCAACACTCCCCAAACTGATCTACAAATTCAACACAATCAGAATCTGAGCTGAATTCTTTAAACAATTTCACAAGCTGTTTATAAATTGCAACAGACCTAGAATAGCAAAAACAATCTGAAAGAGAAGAACAAAGAACAAAGTAGAAGGATTCACACTTTCTGATTGTGAAATATTACAATTAACAGTAATCAAGACAATGTGGTACTATAAGGGTAGACATATAAATTAATGGAATAAAACAGAAAGTGCTGAAATAAACCTATACATCTATGGTCAACTGATTTTTTTGACAAGGGTGCCAAGGTCATTCAATGAGGAAAGAATAGTCTTTTTATCAAATGGTGCTGAGACAACTGGCCAGCTACATGCAAAATTAGAGAGTTGGACCCTTACCACACATATTCACAAAAATTAACTCAAAATGGATCAAACACCAAAATATAAGAGCTAACACTATAAAACTGTTGGAATAAAATTGAGGTAAATTTTCAGGACACTTGATTTGAAAACATAAGAGCTAACACTATAAAATGGTTAGGAAAAAAATGGGGTAAATTTTCAGGACATTTGATTTGGCAATGGATTCTTAGATTTGACAGCAAAAGCATAATCTTAAAAACAGAACTGAAAAGTGTGGCTGTGTGCAAGCAGCCCCAGTAGGGCTCAGAATGACCCCAAAGTGAATTCTGTCCTGTGGTAAAGGAAGAAAACCAAACACACCAGTTTTGTGGGTGGGGGTTACCTATTTTTAAAAGATTTTATTTATTTATTTGACACACACATACACAGAGGAGAGAGAGAGGAATACAAACAGGGAGTGGGAGAGGGAGAGGAGTGCTGAGCAGGGAGCCTGATGCAGGACTCAATCCCAGGACCCTGGGATCATGACCCAAGCCAAAGGCAGACACTCAACAAACTGAGCTACCCAGGTGCCCCAATTTGACTGTGGGTCCCAGCAATGGAATGTGAGTTGACATCTGGTCTAACTTCAGGCCCCACTCACCAATAAAAGGTTCTCAGGGAGAGGGCTCTCCAGTATGGTGTGACCACAACTATGACAAATACTTGGTCTGTCCTAGCTCAAGCCCAAGGCAGCTCAGACTAGCCACTAACAGCACAGAAACCAAAATCTGCCCACATCAGGCAAAGAGACCCACTGCAGACAACCAGACTGAAGACAAACAGGACTCAGCCACAATAGTAGGGTGCAACACATAGGAGACATTCCCCAAGTACCAGGTTCTGGTGAACAGGGGACATTGCATTACAGGGCACCATAGGACTTCTTCATAAGGCCATTATTTTCAAGAGCAGGAGACATAGCTGACTTTCCTAACACAGAGAAACAGATATATAGATTTAAACAAAATGAAGAGACAGAGGACTATGTCCCAAACAAAAGAACAAGGCAAATTCACAGCAAGAGAGCTAAACAAAATGAAGACAAGCAATATGCCTGATAGAGATTTTAAAGTAATGTTCATAAAGATACCTTCTTTAGGTAGAGAAGAGTGGAGGCCCTCAGTGAGATCCTCAACAAACAGATAGGAAATATAAGAAAAAAACAATCAGAGATGAAGAACTCAATAACTGAAATTTAAAGTACTCTAGAGGAAAAAAAAAAGAAACCAGAAGAATGGATCAGCAACCTGTAAGACAGAGTAAAGGAAAGCAGTAAGACTGAACAGGAGAAATAAAAAAAAGAATTTTTAAAAAATGACTAGATTAGGGGCACCTGGGTGGCTCAGTGGTTTGGGCTGCTGCCTTCAGCTCGGGTCATGATCTCAGGGTCCTGGGATCGAGCCCCGCATCGGGCTCTCTGCTCCACAGGAAGCCTGCTTCCCTCTTTCTCTCTCTCTCTCTCTGCCTGCCTCTCTGCCTACTTGTGATCTCTGTCTGTCAAATAAATAAATAAAATATTTAAAAAAAAATGACTAGATTAAGAGAACATAGTGCCACCAGCAAGTATAACAACATTCTCATTATAGAGATCCCAGAGGGAGATCAAAAAAGAAAAAAATAAATAAAAGATGAAGAAAAAGTTTTTTTTTTGTTTTTTTTT
Organism: Mustela nigripes; assembly: GCF_022355385.1. Lineage (NCBI taxonomy): Eukaryota > Metazoa > Chordata > Mammalia > Carnivora > Mustelidae > Mustela > Mustela nigripes. The sequence goes on along the minus strand of NC_081560.1, from coordinate 54,341,289 downwards.
TTAAGATTTATTTATTTATTTTTTTAACAGATAGATCACAAGTAGGCAGAGAGACAGGCAGAGAGAGAGAAGAGAAAGCAGGCTCTGTGCTGAGCAGAGAGCCCGATGTGGGGCTCAATCCCAGGACCCCGGGATCATGCTGCCTGATGCGGGCCTCGATTCCAGGTCCCTGAGACCATGACCTGAGCTGAAGACAGAGGCTTTAACCCACTGAGCCACCCAGGTGCCCCGAAGAAAAAGTTTTTAAGAAATAGTAGCTGAAAACTTTCTGAATCTGAAGAAGGAAACAGAAATCCAGATCCATGAGGCAGAGAGAGCCCCAAAAAGGAAACCCAAGGAGGTCCACACCAAGACACACAGTAATTAAAATGGCAAAATATAGTGATAAAGAGAGAATTTTAAAAACAAGACAAAAGAAAAGTTACATACAAGGGAAACCTCATAAAGTTATCAGCTGATTTTTCAGCAGAAACTTTGTAGGCCAGAAGAGAGTGGCATAATATAATGAAAGTGCTGACAGAAAAAAAAAAAAAAAAAAACCCTGCAGCTAAGAATACTCTATCCAGTAAGGCTACCACTTAGAATAGAAGAAAAGATAGAATTTCCCAGACAAAAAAAAATTAACGAATTCATCACCACTAAAAAATGTTAAAGAGGCAACTCTGTGAGTGGAAAGACTGGAAGCAGAAGAAAAGCAGGAAGGACAAAAGCAGTAAAATTAAAATATATAATTAAAATTTATACATATACATATATAAAATTTATACATATACATATAATTAAAATTTATACATATACATAAACCATATATATATACATATATATATACACATTACATATATATGGTTTATGTATATGTATATATATAATGTATGTATGTATATGTATATGTGTGTGTGTGTGTGTGTGTGTATATAAATGAATCAAGAGATTCACAAAAGAAAAGAAAAGAAAAGATTCACAAAAGAAAAGGATGTAAACTATGATAACATGTACCTAAAATGTGGGAGAAATGAGCAAAAATTTAGTGCTTTTAGAATGCAACCATCAACTTAATATAGTGGCCATCAACTTAATATAGACTAGTATATGCATAAGACATTATATTTAAATGTAATGGCAACCACAACCACAACATAAGATGTTATATGCAAATGTAATGGCAACCACAAGTCAAATTTGCATCAAAAATAATAAGATACCTAGGAATAAACTTAATCAAAGAGGTAAAAAACTGTAACCTAAAAACTATAAAACACTGATGAAAGAAATTGAAGACAACACAATGAAATGGAAAAACATTCCATGTTCATGGACTGGAAAAACAAGTACTGTTAAAACGTCTATACTACCCAAAGCAATCTACAAATTTAATGAAACCTATCAATATATGAATAGCGTTTTTCATAGAACTAGAATAAACAATCTTAAGATTTGGATGGAACCACAATAAAACCCAAATAACTAAAGCAATCTTAAAAAAGAAAAACAATACAGGGTTGCTGGAGGGGAGGTGGGCAAGGGAATGGGCTAAATGTACAATGGATATTGAGAAGGGCACTTGTCATGAACACTGGGTGTTATGTACAAGTGATCAATCACTAAATTTTACTCCTGAAACTAATATTATACTATATGTTAGAATTTATATAGAGAATTTAACAACTTGAAACATTAAAAAAATTCAGTGTCAGCCATCATTTTAGTGTTTACTATATATCAGGAATTTTACATAAATTAGTTGGTATTTTAAACTTATTTTAAATTTACTGCTTGATTCAACAAATATTTATTAAGCTCCAACTCTGTGTCAGGCATTGGATCTGTAACAGCAAGCCAAATAAACAAGATATTGAGTCTCACCAAAAAAATGGCCAATAAGCACTTGAGAAGATGCTCAGCATCATTAGGTATCAGAAAAATACAAATAAAAACCACAATGAGATACCACTTCATACCTACTAGGATGGCTAAAATCAAAGTTATAGAATAACAAGTGTTGATACAAGACTTTTAAAAAATTGGAATCCTCATATACTGGTAGAGGGAATGTAAAATGATGTAACCACTTTGGAAAACAGTTAGGCATTTGCTCAAATGATTAAACAAAGAGGCATCAGATGACTTGGCAATTCTACTCCTAAATATATACACCCAAGAAAGGAAAACATATATCCACATACAAGAACTATACATTAATATTTAAAGCAGCATTAGTTATAATAGCTAAAAGGTAGAAACAACCCACATCTTCATCAGTGAACAAATGGATAAACAAGATGTAGTAATTCCATATAATGGAATATTATCAATCCCTAAAAAGGAATGAATACTTACACATGCTACAATATGGATAATAAACCTTGAAAACACTATACTAAATGAAAGAAAATAGTGATAGAAGTCCATATATTATATGATTTCATTTACATGAAAGTTCAGAACAGGAAATCCCATAGAAATAGAAAGCAAATTAAAGGCTGCTTAGGACCAGCTGGAGGAATGGGAGATAGGAAGGTGATAGTAAAAGGTATGGTGTTTCTTTTTGAGAAGAAAATGCTCTAAAATTGATAGTGGTGATGGTTGTATTTATTTGTAAATATACTAAAGACCATTGAATTGTATACTTTAAATGGATGGACTATATATGTGAATTATACTTCAAGAAAGCTATTTAAAAATTGATAATATAACAAAAAAGTTGATATTATAGTAAAGAGATAGAAATAGATAATATACAAAAAAAAGTAACAATAGAAGAATTAGAGTATTTTGCCAGCATAAGAGATTTTAACATCTCTTCCAACAATTAATGGATTGAGCAGATAAAAAATCAGCTACTGTAGAAAAAAATTTTTTTTTAATATTTTATTAATTTATTTGACGGACAGAGCTCACAAGTAGGCAGCAAGGCAGGCAGAGAGAGGGGGGGAAGCAGGCTTCCCGCCAAGCAGAGAGCCTGATGCAGGGCTTGATCCCAGGACCCTGAGATCACGACCTGAGCCAAAGGCAGAGGCTTAACCCACTGAGCCACCCAGGTGCCCCTACTATAGAAAATTTTAATGATATAACTAATACTGAATAAATAGAACCAAATATTAGAGTTCAATTTTTCTCAAGCACACATGGAACATTTACAAAATCAGTTATGTATAAGGCCATAAAACAACTCCCCAAAGTTGAATGTGTCACACAAAATCCCACTCTGCAACAAGAAAGCAATTAAGTTAGAAATTACTAACAAAAAAATTTTAATTCTGTGTATTTAGAAACTAACTAATTGGTCAAAGAAGAAATCATAATAGACATTTTTAAAATATTTTCACATATTTTTATCCATTTTTAAGAAATCTGAAATGTGATAGAAGTATAATAAATGCCACCTATAACATAATTTTAAAATATCACAAATAAGCAGATTGCAAATAAGTCTTGAAATTTCCCATGGACTGTTTGGCTTATATAATTAGTACCAAAGCAATGAGTAAAAATAAATTTCTAGTTAACAGATTAGAGAGATTACTAGCTATATACAAAAAATTGGATACTGCTGGAAGCCTCCCCTATGATTGGCTTTATTAGTAAAAAACTAACAAGATCAGACCTTTTAAGCTCTTTTCTATAAATACACAATTTTCAGTATCCACTTCCATGGGAGAAGTGTCAGAGAGTTCCTGATTTTACTATCACTCTCTCAGCAACAATTATTTGTATTAAAAAGATATACAGATATGAAGAGTCTGAATAAACAGGGCTTTATATACAAGGATTTTTCCTAAGATGTTCCTTTCCCTACTTAATTCATTCAAAGTTTTAGTACACCCATTTTAATAGGCCTCCCAGAAACAGCATCATAACTTCAACAAGCAAATCATACCCACAATTTTGTTTCATGAGGCACTAGTGATATGATAATTATATAAATGCTCTTGATATTTTTTGACCCAACCTAAAATAGGTTTTCCTTGAGTAAATGGTGTGTTACATACAAGAAACGTTGTACAGAATTAGTAATTTAAGTACAGGTAGTTAGGAATACCATCAAGTTAAAATATTCTGTTTTTTTAAGTTACACACCTATAACTTTCAAGTTGTTTTTAGAACAAAAGTGATTGGCTAAAATATGTCAATCATATATCTGACAGATACAACTACCAAACTAAGTCAAGTTGGTTAAGCTACCAAACTAAGATTTCTAGAGTCTAAATTGTCTTTTGACATTTAGAACAAAACTAAAAGCTAAATACTAAAACTGAGACATGGAGTATGGTAGAATTTTTGTTCTAGACATATGTTAGAAATATGAAGTGTTATATGCAACAAAGATTTAAGAAAAGTTTTGACAATATTAAGCTACAATTTCAAGATTCTCAGTAATCTTTCAAGACATATGATGAAGAACAGATATTATTTATAGAATGGATTGGCTTCTTCTAGACAATTCAAGACCAGATAATATCCCTCTATTCAATGGCTTAACCATCATACACACTACAGTTGATTCTCTTAAATATCATACTTGTATGTAATGAACACATTTAACTCCTATTTACTTTTTAAAACAAATGGTACTAATGATGATGACATCGGTTACCATTAACTATTTTCTTTGTACCAGACTTGGTGTCATATGTTTCACGTTTTCTCTCTAATCATCATAGCAACATAATAAGTTCTAGATATTATTATTATTTCTTTTTAAAGATAAAAATCTGAGGCCACAAAATTTTAATTACATCAAGCATCCAGTAAACATTCAATCCCAAGTCTGTAGTTCTTGAAAATCCAGGATCTTTCCTCTATTCCATGATTTCATTTGCATCTCCCTGTTGATCAGCCAGTTACAAACTAAAATCCAAATAGATGTGTCTATCCTCCAGTGTGTGAAAAATATAATATATAGTTGAGAGTTTTTCAGACAACAAGAATTGTCATGACCTTGAGCAGAAGATTTCCTGTCTGGCTTTTGGCTGACTGTACCTACCAAAGAATATCCATGTATTCCCCCAGGCTTCCTTTATGTCATTGGGGCTGTTGGTTTATTTTCATATTGCTTCCGTTTCACAGGAACCTGTGTATTACAATTGGTTTTGAGTAACTTTGAGAGATGAAAGTGTTCAAGTGTCATTTTTCAATCTACATTTTTCCAGTCTTCATGCCCTCTTCTAGAACAGCAGTTCTCATATTTTAATGTGCATAATAAAGCACACCATGGGACTTGTTATAATTGCCACATTCCAGGCCCTTCCCCAAGATTCTGGTTCCTAAGTCTGGAATGAGACTGGGAATTTCCAAATGATTTTGAAGTAGGTGACACTCAGGATGACACTCAGAAAAATGAATGGATTTTATCCTTCTCCTTGATCAACTGTATATAATTATATTCAAATAAGAAGAGTAGAAGATGAGGTCCAGGTTTGGATTAACATAGAGTTATATTCTACAGCTGCTGCTTTCTAGCTCTGACCTAAAACAAATCTCCTAACCTCTCTGAGTTTCAGTGTTGTGAAGATTTAACGAGACAAAATATGAACACTCTTAACTCCGTGCCTATTGCTCACCAAAGTCTTCAAAAAACCTTTTTCTCCCTTTCCCTCTTCCCTTTTAAAGCTTAAATCTTCATACTCCAAATCCAGTTTTCTTTCTCCACAACATTACTAAGAAAGAGCAAAATGCTGCCTGCTAGCAATGTTGCAGCTCAAAAATGCTGCCTGTCTTCTTAAACTCTGATGCATTAAACCAAGGCTAATTATTTCCTTGATGATTAATCTTCTACTCATCGCTAGTTGAATTTTCCACTGACACCAGTTAATTTTGGCATTTTAAGCCTTCTTTGGGTAATAATGCCATTTGTTTAGAGAAAACAGAATAAATATAGAAACTCAACACGTTACAAAACAGTTTATAAAGTACTGTGTTCCAGGGCAGCAAGAATTCACCTGGACTTTGTGGAGACTTACTGTTTCTTTGGTTCCTCTGAATGTGACTGGCAGGTAGCTTTAGTCATACTGGCCTGATCAGCTTTTACTTTAGCTTCAAATAGAAGTAAATTACCTTCTATTACTGGACACACTTCAGTAGACATAAGTACTTTGGAAGAAGCTAAAAGAATACATTCTCTACACTGGGTAATAGCTGTGCCATGGAAGAATACAAAAAAGAAATGTAAAAAGTTGAGTAATTTATACTTTAATCTTCACATATATAGATCCTTGCTATAGGTTCAGGTTGGTGAAATACAAAAGAATATTCTCTCATTTATTAACTTCTTACTGTCTATGGACTTTTCATCTTAAAGGGGCCCTTAATTTAAAATGATTTTCTAATAGAAAGCAAATCGTAGTAAACTTTAAGATAGAATGGTATAATCATTAAAACATTATTGAAAGAATATGAAGTACTTGTTTGAACAAACTACTTGCATAGCCAGAAAGAATCTTTAAACTTTAAGTATCTTTACAGCTCTGATTCTTCTCTCCAAATTTAGATTTCATCAGCACCAACAAAAAAATATATGAAAAGTAGCCTTGATGCAGGATTTATTTTGCCATTTTCATTTACAGTTTTCCTACAAACAAAACATAAATATATGGAAACAAAAATGAGATAAAATGGTATTTATCAGTACTTTATTTTATACTTTGTTCCTTTCAGACAATAGCCTACTCTCAAGAATCTAATTTGTAGCATTTATTTCTTCCAGAACTAAGTCTGAAACTTAGCTTTTCTGTTTCTAAGCTGTGTGACACTGGTGATGTTACTCAGCTTCTCTGACCCTCCATTTTCTTATGTGTAATACAACAATAACATTAGTTCTCTCTTAGAATTATTGTGAGGATTAAATTAAGTAAGCATCTAGGACTGATCCTGGAACATAGTGGGCATTCAATAAAAAAGAATTTTTAATATGCTATGAACATTTTAAAGAAATAACCATAAAGATAAAATAGATCTACAAAGAAAGACAGGCAGGGCATTTCCCAAGACATCTAGTTGTTTCGAGGCATAAAATCATAAAAACTTAGTTGCCATAGGAACTTAGGAAGTCAAAATGTGCATTTCTTTAGAACCAAATGTCTGAGCTTTTGCTATTTTGACATTGGGATCATCATATTACTCTTTGATTTTAATGAATTTATCAGTGTTTTTTACTATAATCATTGTGTCTGAAGCTCTCCTCTATGGGTTTATCTTTGGAAAAATGGAAAGTATCTACTAACTTATGGAAAGTGTCTACTACCTTATTAAAATGGAGGTCTTCAGATTTGGTATATAGCTTACTACATAGGGATAACTAAGACTTGAAGGCACATTTCTTTAAGAAGAATTTATTATAGTGATAATAAATTAAGAATACTATTTTCAAAATTTTAATTGTATATAGGCAAAATTACTGAAGCCCCAAAATATGCAATAGCTTGGAGTTTAATTGCAACTGGAAAACTATCCTTTGGAAAGTCTATGTGGATGGAAATATTTATGAGTTGGCACGGAGACCTGGCACAGTACATTTGCTATGGAATAATTTTAACTGTTACCTTGTTTTACAAGATGGATTTTATCTGGTGCCTTTATGGGAAGGCTGAACAAGTCTATACCCTCACTGTACATGCTGAGGTTGCTGTTTTAGTTTCAATTCCAGATATGCTTGAGAAGGTTTTAATAAACATTTTATAGGAAAATGATGAAATGAGGCAAACTAGAAACATTTTCCATGTAAGAACAAGATATTTTACTTGCTCTTTGTTTCATATATCATCAATTTTGCACCAGATTTCGGCAAAAAAAAAAAAAAAAAAAAAAATCCTGCCCCAAGAATTTTTATTTTTTGGACCATAAACAAACCAAAATCCAAAAGTAAACAAAGACCAAACCAAAGAAGGCATAAAACAATAAAAATCAGAATAATGACTTGCATGTTAAGTGGAAAAAGAAACCATATAATAAGTTTTCTGCTCATTCTGAATATAATCGAACAGGGTGGTCTTCCCTACAAAAGATTCAAAATCCCTAAGTTTACTCTTAAATGGAAAATAGCTATACTTTGGAACTACTGTTAATACTATGTGTCCACCTCTGAATACATACTTTGAAAATATATCTTACAGAAATATTCTAAGTCTACCAAATCTATATATATACAAAGATGTTCACACAATATTATTAAAATAGAAAAAATATTCAAATAACTAGATTTGTCTAAAGTAAGAAAGTAATACATTATATTCACAGTGGTTTATTCTATAGCCATTGAAAAATGATTTTGTAGGAAAATAAAAGGACATGGGGAAATGTGCATCTGGTCATAAGTAAAAAAAATAAATAGAATCATCCTATTTTTGTTTTAAAAATTTGTGCTTGGGGTGCTTGGGTGGCTCAGTCATTAAGTGACTGCCTTCAGCGCAGGTCATGATCCAGGGTCCTGGGATGGAGCCCACATCAGGCTCTCTGCGTGCAGGAAGCCTGCTTCTCCCTCTCCCACTCTCCCTGCTTGTGTTCCCTCTCTTGCTGTGTCTCTGTCAAATAAATAAATAAAATATTTTTAAAATAAATAAATAAAATAAAATAAATAAAAATTTGTGCTTATGTGCTGAAAACGGGTTTTTAGTTTTATTTGTTCATGTTTCTCCATGTGATATAGACTCACATTTTTTTTGCTTTGAAATTTAAAGTATTTTCTAATATTTCTAGCAATATATATACTTATTATCTTTGTGATAAGAAAGTATTTATTATAATAATAATTAAACATGGAAAAACTATAACTAAGTAGTAGCAACTGCATTTTTACAAATAAGTAGACTATTTCTCTATTGACATTTCTGTTTCCAAACTCATGTCATGGTATTCTTGTGTGTCCAACCCAATTAAATCAACTGAAGAGCCAAGTCTTGAGTCAAGGAAGAAAATTCAACAAAGGTCAAAAGTAAGTTAGGAACTAGGAAACTAGAGCAAAGTCAGAATCCAGAGGACCCAGAAAACATTACCAGGTTATCCCACAGATCAAAGGGCCAGGAACTGAAACCCAAGCAGTGAAAGGCAACTGTTTGTTGCCTAGCTCCATCTTTCATGTTAAAGTGTTTGTGTGTCCATAGATGCATGTGCACGTGTGTGTCAGATTTTAACAGAGTTCTAGAGAACTTAAATTTTTCTGACATTATATTAGGAAAGACAACTTTAAAACAAATACCTTATTTGAATTTGAATTCTAAACTCCAAACCAAAACTTCATTCTCTAATTTCGGAATGGTTTTGGTGTGCATATTATAAGAAGCAGATGAGATCGTACAATGCTCAAGAATATCCTTGCTAATGTGCTCCCCAAACTATGAAGATTCTTCCAATATTACTATAGCTATAATGGGAGATAATTACTTCATTTTAAATCCTTACCTCTACATCAAAATAATCTCAATTCAATTACATTTTCTGCATTGGCTGGCAAATGGTTTTGGTTGGGGGGGGTTACCTCTGAATTTGCCAATTTTTCTGAAAATCAGATGTCCAAAAGTGAACCCCTAGCACTAATACATTCAATACCACAAGGATTCCATTCCCAGCACTTTCATAATAATTAATCTTAGATTACATTTGGCAAAAAATTTTTAATATTTTTTATTTTTAGAGTGTGAGAGAGCACAAGTAGGTAGAGGGGCAGAGGGAGAGAATCTTCGATCTGACTCCTAATTGACCATTGAGCCCAATGCAGAGTTCTATCTCATGACCCATGAGATCATGACCTGAGCCACAACCAAGTTAACCGACTGAGCCACCCACACACCCACAGGCAAAAACTTTGAGAACAACTTGTGTTGTAGTTACAAAGATAAAACAGAACATGCAAACTAGATGATAATTTCAACTAATAATGATGTTATTTATTAAGTTGGTAATAGTAATAACATAGTTTTATTTCATTATACCTGTGACAAAAATATGACCAGACCCAAGGGCTGGCTCTTCAAACAAGTTTTCTAGCTGATTTCCCAGATAAAACCAAATTTCCAGAGTTCCATCATCTCTTACTGGCAACACCAAGGATCAGAACTACTTCCTCAAACACTTATCCCTGGTCCTAAGAGTCTTTCCTCCCACTTCTCATGGGACCTTTCCTTCATAGCTCATTTCAGTAAGCTAACCAAAATAGCTATTTAGGGTGCAGAAGCCATTTCTCTCGGTATGTAGAGATCTCAAGGTACAAAATAGCTATGTACAGGCCAGCCTCTCAATTTACCTTAGCACAGTTTAACACATAAATCCAGGATTTACAGACATCCCAATTCTATTTCCTAATTCACTTAGCGTGACATAGGAGCACTTTATATATTGGTGATTAACCGCATACCTAATGAGTCAACCTGAAAGATATCATATAGTCCACTAGGTGGCAGAGATGTTTACAAGGAAGTGAAGATGAACAATGCCCAAGTCTCCTTAAAAATAGTTCAGCAAGCAGGAAACGAAAAAGAACCTAATTAGAGGAATAGATAGCATTTATAATTTACATAATACATACACATTAAACTGTGAAACCACACATACATAAACAGAAATTCAAATTTTTAACAAGATATAAAAAGTCTACCACAAATAGTAACAGCTATTTAGCTCAGCCAATACTGTTTATTTTAAATTTTTTAAATAAAATTTGCCTCTCTCTCTCATTTTTTTTTTTCATTTTTAAGGGAGATTGAACTTTAAAGGAAAACCCAGTTAACTAGGATTTCACTGACAAAAGTAACTTAATTCCAGTCTGTACACCTACAAGCTTTGGGTCTCTTCCTGTTGTCTGTCGTCTGCTATATGTCAAAACTTGCTATTTTATCAGAGTTAATATATCTCAACTCTGGAGGTGACTTGTTGGCCAGAGTTTTCGGGAAGCTTTTTTTTTTCTGTTCTCATTCTACAGTCTTTGTTTAAGCTATCTTAGAAATTATTCTCTTAACCTGACAAGAACTTCATCTCTCTATATGTTCTATATGACAAAAAGAAATAAGTCCTGGTAGAAAGAAAATAAGATTTTTAAACCAAATACCTAAATCTGAATCCTGACTTTGCCACTTAGTAACTACCTGATCCTGGACAAGTCTCCTGACATCTTCTAGCCTTTGTTTCCTTCTTAATAAAATGGGACAAAATAGCCAAACTCACAGAAACATCATGGGCATCAAATGAGAGTATGTGGAAAGAATTTTAAAGCATTATACAAATATAAATGATTAAATATATGTGAACATATATAAATATATATGTAAATATGTATTATCACCATTCAGAATTAACAGATCAAATCTGAAAGAAACATAGGACTGAAAAATATCAATGTTAGAAACCTAAAAAGACTAGTTGTAAATGTTCTTCAGGGCCCAACCTTCAAGTTTCTAGAGAAAAAATACTTGGGTTAGCAGAAGGCTATGATTATGACAAGGGCACATAGATTTACCTGCTGAAGAAACTTTATGAACCTTGGCAGAACAACATGAGCAAATAAATGATTCAGATCCTCTTCTCTAGAAGTTAAAACTATGTATGAATATGATGTGTGCTATTTCTGTTTACCCTGATGGAAATGTAAAGCCATATTCTCTAGTACTTCAAAACTAATTACTTTCTTTTGGATTCTTGTCATCTTACTTGAATCCTTTAAAATTCATGCTTAATTGGTTGATTCTCCATTGCACATCTTTCTTTCGTTCTTTTTAATCTACATACTAAGATCAGGTATACTTGAAGTTATTTAAAAATTTTTCATAAAAGGTCTTCATGTAAAATGTATATTTCAATGCAAATAGATTAGCGTATTCTAAAGCCATGCTACTCAAAGTATGCCCACGGACTAGCAGCAACCAGCATCACTTTAGAGCTGGTTAGAAATACAGAATTTTAGGCTCCACACTCAACCCAGGACTTAGACTCTGCATTTTTAATAAGATTCCCAAGTGATCTGTATACAGTTCAAAGTCTAAAAAGCATCATCTGATATTTATGTTTAATTCAACTGTTGTGTCATTTGATCAATCCAAAATATTGACCTTCTCTATAATTCCATTAGACATTATGAACTTTTCTCCTTTTAGCATTTACACCTTTTTTTAAACTCCTTAGAACATAGCATGTGAGGGTCTTTGTGATTCAGCCCCTACTGCCTCCTCAAGCTTTTGTTCTCTCCTTCTTCTTTTCCCTCCCTCTCAAGCTGCCTTTCAGAAGTGTTGCAAAACTGACATTAAGAGACTAAAGGTGTACTGCATAGGTTGCCAGTTAGGTATTCACTTTGACTACAGTATTGAATAAGAAAATAAATATGGGGATGTTAGAAAGATTTTTAGCCAGGAAAAGACTGAAGAGGAAGATTAAAGCTGAAAATACTGATGGCTTCATTGAGATTGGCCTGAGTCATCATAGAACCTTCTCTTTCTAAATGTTTTTCATTATATACCTAATTATGAAATTTCTAATTCTGTGTTACCTCCCATTATGGAGAAATAATAGAAAATATCCCCACAATGAGTTGGGACTTTGCTTATGGAGGTGAAGATGGAAGCCATTCTAAACCCAATTTTAAAAGAAGAAGGAGGAAATAAGGAGACTGAGGAGAAATAGTGTTCCATACAATAGAATATGGCAACTCAAAGGATACAGGAGGATACAGAATAGAAACCGTAGATTTCAACACTCAGAAGAATATTTGCGTAACCAAGAGTAAGGAAATATTCAAAAAGATATGGCAAGATTGAACCTTGAGGACCTGCATCCAGAGAGATATGAAGAATCAGATCTTTCTTAGCACGCCATGTAGGACTTCCAACATTTCTTGCAACATGAGACGACAGTACCAGTATTAGGTGAGTATTATACTTTGATTTTAGAAATAAGTTGATATTCAAAGTGATGATCTTTAAAGCTTTTCTAAATGAGAAGACTCAAACTATATTGCTAAAAACATACACACAAGATATCATAATCAAAATATCACAATATTATTAAAACTCCACAATTTGACTTCAGAATATTTTGCCATTGGCAATTACAAAGCAGCATGGATTCTATAGGCTTCAATTGCAAAAAATACTATGTCCTTTGAATTGCAACTTAGTATAAACAAATAGAAAGAATGACCAAAGAGGACTATATGTCTAACTACAAACTCATTATAATTAAGAGAATTCGTAAGTCTTATAAAGAATTCTACTGCTTGATGCCATAAATTACATCATAAACTCAGGTAGAGATTATTTTACTTTGAAAAAGTTATTTCAGTCCTCTGCACCTCATTTTTCCCCATTTGTCTAATGCTGATTACTAATCCTCACTTTACCTGGCTTAATTCATAGGAGCTAATAACACAAAGGTCCTATTTGCCAACATACAGTCTGATGGGAATTTTCTTTCCTAATTTTTGAAAGTCTTGCAAAAGCATAAATATTAAATATGATTCATATAAGCATGTAAGAAATTATCATTATTGAAAAGTATGAACTACATGAAATAAAGGTTAGGAAAAACTGAGATAGTTAATCACAGTTAATCCAATCTTTGAAGTCAAATAATTGTATAAGTGACTAAAAGTGTTCCGTATTATTATGTACAAAACCCTAATTTAAATGCAAAGCTTTCATATTTTGTTAGAAAAAAAAATCAAGATTTTTGAGTATTCCATGTTTAAGGCATTCCACTTATTTATACCCTAAAATTATAATTGTATATGAAGGAATTTGATTAGCACTTTGACATAATTGATTTCTTAACTAGAAGGAAGAACCTAGAAATAAATAAAATCCTTACCTTCTCCACAATGTCGAGTTGAAGAGGCAGCTCTCTAGGGCTGCTTGTTCTCAGTCCTGACAGGAAGGAAGTACTCATGGAATTCATTTCCTGCACCACTATCAGCAGTCCCCAAAGCCATAATGGAAGTCTCACTTCTTGCTTTCAGATGTCCTAAAAAGTCATATATATGCTTTCTCATTATTTTAAAATACAGAAATACACTGATTAGAAAGGAGTATGCCTCTCTGGTGATCATAAACATACATTAATTTTTGCTGAAATTTTAATTTGAGAACACATTTTATCTTTTAGTTCTAAAGAAGTTCTACAGAAATGTTGCAAGAATTACACAAAGTACTTGTGTATCCTTCACCCTGATTCATCAATTGTTAATTTTCTGCCATATTTGCCTCATCTTTCTCACTCTCTATTTATATGTATGTGTATGTATATGAAAAATTTTTCCAGAACCATTTGAAAGTGAATCATAGACACTGTACCCTTTAATACCTTTAATACCATAACCCTTTAATACCTCAATGCGTATCTCTTCAGAAAAAGAATTCTCTTTCACAGACCCAGTATGATAAACAATTTTAGGAAATTTTACACTGAGGCTGTCAACTAATCAGAGTTCATATTCAAATTTCACCAATTATTTAGCCATGTCACCTCTTACTAAGCAGTCTTAACAAATAAACTGAGTCTCTTGGAGCCTCATTGAATGAATTCAGAGTCCATAGATTCTGACCTCACAGATTCATAAAGTTAATTCAACTATTGCCATTTTTCAAAATTTAACAGTGTGAACATCTGCTAGTAGTATAGCAAAGGCTAAAGAACAACTGTTTTCTCAAAGTCTGAGTATAGTACTTGTAGGAGAAGACTTTCTTCTGAAGCTTTCTTAGGGTTTAACCTAAAACTTAGCCTTCATGGCCTTCACAGTTTACAATGGTATCACAAATGTGGGAGAAACTGGATTAACAATTCAGTCAAGGGAATTGCTGGGAGCAATATTAAAAACCACAATAATCTTTGTATGGATGTACAGACTGTTTAGAAAACTCTGGAATATGTCCCAAGAGATAAAAGTACTAATGTTAAGGCTGATTCCTGGGCATCTATACAAAATGCAAACATCATAGCCAATAGCCACTTCTCTGAACAGACTAATAGAAGAGGAAATTCCAGCAGCTTTCAATAAAATTTAATATTTACCTTTGTAAATGCATAAATACCACATTTGATAAATAAAGTTAAAGCATTCTAGTCAAATAGAAATAATACTAGAATAAGGTTTAACTCAATAAGACAAAGAAGGGCATAGCCCTGTGAGGGCCCAAAATGAGGAAATATCAGTTCTCTTACCCTTTTTTTAAA
The DNA here is from genome assembly GCF_022355385.1 of Mustela nigripes. Classification (NCBI taxonomy): domain Eukaryota; kingdom Metazoa; phylum Chordata; class Mammalia; order Carnivora; family Mustelidae; genus Mustela; species Mustela nigripes. Next base: position 54,326,145 of record NC_081560.1, on the reverse strand, counting down.
GATTTTATTTATTTATTTAAGAGACAGAGCAAGTAAGAGAGAGCATGAGAGGGGAGAAGGAGACTTCCTGCAAAGCTGGGAGCCCAATGCAGGACTTGATCCTGAGACTCCAGAATCATGACATGATCCGAAGATAGACACTTAACCGACTAAGCCACCCAGGCACCCAATTCTCTTACTTTTTAATCTAGATAAAATCTTTCATTTCTGGTCAAGCTTTTAGAATTTCAGCCACTAAAATACCAAATTTCTTCATATCTGCAATGGAATCTCTTATATGTTGATAAAGAAAAATAATTGAGTCTTTATCAGCTGCATCATAAATGAATTCTATAATATGTAAATATGTAGGTTGTATGACTTAATTAGCTTTATGTTCAAGGAGTTCCTAAATATTTCCAAAAAAAAAATTATAGAACATATGCACATCATGTATTTTTATCCGTCCAAGGAACTTTAATTGCAACTGCTACTGTACTTTAAAATTGTATATTTATTTAAAAACATTTCTACCAATTCAAAATTTAAGAGTAATTTTTAAAAATAAATTTCATGCCCTCCCTTAAAAATGAGACTATGTATGTTTTTCAGCCAGTTTTTTCAATTTAATAAAAAAGATCTTACCTATTTCTGACTTAATTTAAGCAATTACTAAAGTTATTAGTGTTTTTTTGTTTTTGTTTTTATTTTCCTTTAGAGATCTCTTTTGAAAACTACCAGTTGGGAATTACTCAAACAATATTTACAATCATCTCAATCCCCTCTGTGTGGATATGTAAAGAAGTTTTCTATTTATTTTGTGTAATTGCATTATATATATTTAATTGAAAATATTTTTTGAATGACAGTACATTTAGCTAAGTTACAGATAAAGATAAACAGTGTAAAAGGAAGAATTGGTTGATAGTTTAATTATAATGTTCTTCTTACAGAAGAACGAAAAAAGCAAGACAGCAAAATGTCCAAACCATGTCAAATGGTAACATCTCACTTGGGCATCATATTCACATAAAAAATGTGGAAGAAGAAATTTAAATATAGTACATAAATCTTAATGCTTCCTTCATTCTTAGTTTCATTTTTAAGGATAATGAAGCCAGGTTTCAATTCAAAAACTTCTTTTAAAATACATCATCTGATGGGGCGCCTGGGTGGCTCAGTGGGTTAAAGCCTCTGCCTATAGCTCGGGTCATGATCTCAGGGTCCTGGGATTGAGTCCCGCATCAGGCTCTCTGCTCAGCAGCTCAGCAGTGAGCCTGCTTCCCCCTCCCTCTCTCTCTCTCTCTCTCTCTGCTTGTGATCTCTGTCTGTCAAAAAAATAAATAAAATCTTAAAAAAAAAAAAAAAAGACAAAGCCTTCCTTTAAAATACATCATCTGCTATAAATAAACTAATTAATAATTAATTAAAATATACTTTCTGGTGGGGCTGCTATGGCCAATGCTGAATATTCCTGGAGCCATCTTACCTCTCAATAGCACAACATATATCCTCCCTGCCTCACTCATTCAACCAATCCATACCTTTAAATAGTAATATTTAAACCCCATATCAAAAGTTTTGAAAAGAAGGGTCACCTAGGAGAAAAAAAAAATTCAAAACTCCTTAGAATGTGAAATGGTATAAGATATGTGAAAGTATGGTAACAGCTGCTAGGCACAGATGAAGTTTTTTGTTTTTTTTTTTTCCAGGGTCGGAAAATCACTAAAAGTCTCTAAGAAGAGTCAGAGAAACCCATGATTTTTGGTGCCATTTAAAAGCTTTATTGCATCTGGGGAGGGTATGTGCTTTGGTGAGTGCTGTGAAGTGTGTAAACCTGGCGATTCACAGACCTGTACCCGTGGGGATAAAAATATATGTTTATAAAAAAAAAAAAAAAGCTTTATTGCATCTTCCATAGCTTTACTCCATGGTTATTTACTTAGAGAAGAAACTGAGGGGACCTAACAAGCAGAATGAACTAAACATTCTATGATCAACTCCCACCTCCCCACTCCCAGGTTTCATTAACTAGAAATACGTCACATGCTTAGCTTCAAGAGAAGCTAAATAAATTGTATTTAACTTCTGCAACTTTTATAGTTAAAGTACCCAAGGGAGAAAGGGGTGGGAAAGGGTATTGAGAATAATAACCAACAGGATCTACCGTATTTCCTTTGAAGAACTTTATACAGTATGTTAGTAATATTATTATAGTCCCCCATAACAAAATATTTTGTTTTTACTCTACATAGTGTACATCTATTTTTGTCCTGGGGTTGATTATTTTATCAGCTCTCATAAGCCTCCCTCTCTCTGATCTCAGCAGCAAGTGACTGCCTGTTTTTTCACAAAAGCTGATAAATCTGCCTTCTGTAAAACCTGGCACAGCTGTTAAAAAAACAGAGGGGGCATGTTCCATGATCGCACTATGGAAGAAAAAAACAAATATACCAATTATTTTATTTAAAGCAAATTCTTCACATTTTAATTTTAATAACTTAATTATTAAATGAAGTAATTTACATCCAGTTTTTCCTTTAAATAACTACTCTGTAATTAGTTGAATGTGGTAAGATGTGCTGCCTGAGGCTGTAAAACCTGACTCTGTGCTTTGCATATTAATTCTGCTAGTTCCCACATGCTTAACCTTTACTGCCAGCTTCTGGAGGATTTACTTTTATATGCTAATAGGTAATACCAGGCCAATACACCTCGTTTCTTTTTTTCTTTCTTATTTATTTATTTATTCATTTATTTTTAGATACTAATCCTTTATCAGATATGTCATTTGCAAATACTTTCTCCCATTCTGTAATTTTTTTTATTGTTTTCTTCACTGTGCAGAAACCTTTTTTTAAAAAAGATTGTCTTCATTTATTTGAAAGAGTGAGAGAGATAGAGCACAAGAGAGGGGAGTCAGAGGGAGAAGCAAACTCCTGGCTGAGGAGGGAGCCTAATGTGGGCCTCGATCCCTATATTCTGGGATCATTACCTATGCAGAGGGCAGCTACTTAACTGACTGAGCCACCCAGGTACCCAAATACAACTCCTTTCTTAATGGGACCTAGAACCACAGGTCCTTTAGAGTATCTCAAATGAAAAGAAAATAAGTCATATGCCATTAAAACAGAATACCTTAACCTGGGCCGTGGAAGCGAATACCTCAAAGAGCACTTCAGAAATAACAAGAGGGAGCCTGGGTGGCTCGGTTGGTTAAGCAACTGCCTTCGGCTCAGGTCATGATCCTGGAGTCCCAGGATCGAATCCTGCGCCGAGCTCCCTGCTTCACAGGAAGTCTACTTCTCCCTCTAACCTTCTCCCCTCTTATGCTCTCTCTCTCTCACTCTCTCTCAAATAAATAAATAAAATCTTAAAGAAAAAAAAAAAAAGAAATAACAAGAAAGTCACCTGCCCAGAAAAACAACCCCTACTTACAAGCAGAAGGCTGTATTTCCAACAAATCAAAACCGCAATAAGATACCACCTCACACCAGTCAGAATGGCTAAAATTAACAAGGCAGGAAACAACAGATTTTGGTAAAGATGAAAAGAAAGGGGAACCTTCCTACACTGTTGGTGGGAATGCATTCTGGTGCAGTCACTTTGGAAAACAGTATGGAGGTTTCTCAAAAAGTTGAAAATAGAGCTACCCTATGACCCAGCAATCACATTACTGGGTATTTACCCCAAAGATACAAATGTAGTGATCTGAAGGGGCACGTGCACCCAAATGTTTATAGCAGCAATGTCCACAATAGCCAAACTATGGAAAGAACCTAGATGTCCATCAAAAGATGACTGGATAAAGAAGATGCGGTATATATATACATATATTTATGTATACACACACACACACACACACACATATATATATAATGGAATTCTATGCAGCCATGAAAAGAAATGAAATCTTGCCATTTGCAATGAGGTCTATGGAACTAGAGGGTATTATGCTGAGTGAAATAAGTCTTGGAGAAAGACAATTATCATATGATCTCTCTGATATGAGGAATTTGAGAGGCAGGGCAGGGGTTGTGGGAGGTAGGGAGGGAAAAATTAAACAAGATGGGATCGGGAGGGAGACAAACCATAAGAGACTCTTAATCTCATGAAACAAACTGAGGGTTGCTAGGGGGTTGGGGAGAGGAAGAGGGTGGCTGGGTTATAGACATTGGGGAGGGTATGTGCTATGGTGAGTGCTATGGAATGTGTAATCCTGATGATTCACTGACCTGTACCCCTAGGGCAAATAATAGATTATATGTTAATAAAAATTTTAAAAATAAAAATAAATAAATAATTTTTAAATTAAAAAAAAGAAGGCTGTATTTCCAGGATCAGGGTTCCATGTTAATGGTAGAAGGCTGAACCATGTCGAAAGGTGAGTACCACTGAAAAGAATGATTTTTTATAATGATATCCATCAATTCCAGCTGAGTATTAGTAACTTTGGATTGCTTTCTTATTATGATAGATCATGAATGGGGTACAGGATGAAGTATATAATACATGAATAACACAAATGTCACCTCTGAACATCACTCTGCACAGCCCTGCTGCCCAAAAGGTAGACACAAACAAACCATAATTTAAAGGTGATATTGTCTGGGGGAAAGAGAGGCCAAACTATGAATACAAACAGAATGATAAAATTTGGCAGCCAAGGTATAGCAGCCAACGGAATACGGCAACCACAGTTTGTAAGCAACTCACATTCAGGAATCTGAATTTTTTGGCCATCCCCTAAGACAGACTGAACAGTCATGGGAAATCCAGTGATAGCAGTGGTCAAACTTCAGGCAGAGAGGCTGAAAGTGAGTACTAGAAAAGTCTATCAGCGGAATGTAGCACCCCAGCCTCTTAGCCAGGGCTCAAGAGTAGATGCTGTTCTCTGAATCAAGCCCATGAAAAGTAGCACAAATATTCAAACCTAGAGTTATTAAGGATTTAAAAATTTATTGTGACAGGAAACAGACTTAAGGCTGCACATTTCAACCTTCTTGCCTTTTGGTTTACAAAGAATATGGGTATAGCTGCTCACAGACTTGGCCCTGGGCATTCAGCACATCTGTAACATTCCATCTCCACAAACCAGATGGGAGGCTCCAACAGAAAGGAAAGACCCAAGCCAGGTTCTCTGAATGGGGCCCAAGGTCAGAGCCAGAGGGAAGGAAGGAAGAGGGACTTAAAGCTCAGATTTGAAGGGTTAGGGAGGGACCCAGGGTTGTGGCTGAGCTCTAAATAGGAGGCAGATGGCTCCTGTTATGCCAAGAGAAGGCCCAATCGCTACAGTATCCTTTTTGTAAAGAATACAATCATAGTATTTAAGTCATCTGTTTATACAACAAATATTTATTAAACCTGTACCATATGACAAGCATAGGGTCAGCACTACAGATAAACTCACAAACAAAATAGATATAGTCTGGTCTAAAACTATGAGTTTAAGTCTACAGAGGAAAACTGACATTAAGTAACAATTCCAAATCTTTTCTTACATATTGTAGTAGGTTATACAAGGAAAAGAACAGAGTTCTAAGAAAAATGGATAGGGCCAGTTGGCCAACTTCTTTAAGTAAGGAGACGAAAAATTACCTTTCTTATATAAGGAAGGTATTCCAAGAACATGTAACAGAAAAATACAAGCACGGCGCCTGGGTGGCTCAGTCTGATAAGGATCTAACTCTTGATCTCTGCTCAAGTCATTATCTCACGGTGGAAATTGAGCACCCCCCCATCAGGGGACCTTAGTCCGGTTCCCTTTGCGTGAATGTGTGTGCTCTCCCTATCTGTAAGAAAACACACACACACACACACACACATATATGAAAAACACAAGCAATTCTTTTTTAATCTTTTTAAATACAAATTTAAACTTTAGTTTTATATATTATATTGTAGTAATACATAAACATACCGTACTATGGAGGGATGATTGTCCAACCACTAATGGCAAAAAAAAAACCTAAAATCAATTCTTCTTTTTATTTGGTTTTACTATGAAAAATAACATAATGACCTTCCCCTCCATGTGATACAACAGGTAACTATTCACAAAACCAATAGAGAGCTAGAAGTTAATAAGAAGGAAGAGAAGATCCCAGATATTACTTACATATTGATCTATCTACTTCTAAGAAAGCAATGTTTAATCTTGGTTACTATTTAGGTAATCCAAATATAATAGTTGAAATCTGGGCAAACAAACTCATATAGGCACATATTAGAGATAGAGGTTTCAAGATAGAGGTTTCCAAGATGATAAAAGAATTCCAAGCATTAGTAGATACAACTAGCTCTGGGAAAAATCAAAGTAATTTCAAGTATTTAGAGAATAAGCAGACAAACTCATTGGGGTATGATGTATAATCACATTTGAAATGTCAATTCCCAAAGGAGGGTAAAAATTCTAAAATGTGAAATGACCTAACTAGAGGTTCATGGGCCCCCAAATTTTGCTTTTATATATATACAAAAGTTTTTAAGCATATAGAAGGGAATACTAAGGGGTCTGTGGGGTGTAGGTTATATGGTGTAACTTATTTGTGAAAATTTCAGTAAGTGTATACTTGTGACTTGTACAAACTTTTCTGTTTTTTAATATGCAAACTTAAAATGGTTTATTCGGGTTTTTTTCAGTTTGAGAGAGAAAAAAGTCAAGTGGAGAAAAATACAGAACCCTTTTAAGAGGGACACTAGAACAAAAGGAGAGCTTAGAACAGCTTTTACAAAATTGGAAATTAGTTGGTAAAACATCCCCATACCTGCTACTTATCTTAAATAACAGGGGAACGTTCAAGAGATGCACAAACTTAGTGAAATCAAAGATCTTTGTACTCACTTAAAAAAAATTTTGACCTTAACTGTACATTTGAAAAATCAATGTCATCCTTTAATCTGTATTCTAATCAGAACTTTATCTTCACATATGGCTTTCATTTACATACACCTGGAAAGTTTTATTTTGCTCTTTCACAATTTCAATCACTAATGCCTGAGGCAACTGCTCATAAAATTATAAATACTGCACTTGCCTCTTACAGCTATCAAGTAAAAAATAAAAGTAATACAATGCTTACTCTATAAAAACAATGGAGGAAAATCTGAAGTTGCACTTACTCAGTATTTATGAAAGAATCTAAGTTAAATTAAAAAGTATTTCTCTTTCTTATGACTCAATTTTCTTATGACTCAATTTCTTTACTTTTTGTATTGTACAATTATTTTGAGAGATAAAACAAATTCTACCAAGTGTTCATCCTAATTTTTCTGGCTATTTCCCACTTATTAATGCAATTTTTTTAAGATCTTAATCCCCTGGAAATTTTGGATTTTCAAATCATAGGTAATTATATAAGAATGGGCTCTTCTCCATTCTGTCCTCCACCACCACCAGATATCATGGGTTTTCCTTAGATAAAACTGAAGATGATCACTCCCTCTGAATGTGTAACAGCTATTCAGCTCTTGATAAGAATTGGGTCAAATTTATCTATTATCTATTATTTGATAGCTTAGAGAGCTATCAAACAGTATCCTAGGACATAAATGATACAAATGCACAACAGACATTTACTTGTGAACAAAAAATAAAAGTAAAGAGCAGAATTTGTATTATGGAAAATTATAGTTGTCAATAGCCATTATTTTCTTCATGAATGGAGTCTTAATTTCACTGGGGAAAAAAAAAAAAAAAAAAACCTAGGCATGTGTTAATACTGTGGTTTATCCCCTAAGTTGCTTAGATGAGATCACAGAATCATTCATTCACTTTGTGAAACCAGTTACTCATGGTCACTCAACTCAATTTCCTTCTTATTGGACCCTAACAAAGGCATTCATGAGGCCCCCTTTTCTCAAAGGTTAAAATACTCCATGAACCACTACACAATTGTGGAAGTATGTCTTGGTCATATGAACAAACTCAGCAACATGAACAAAGACTCCCAGAGAGGAAGTGAGGAGAATTTTAATTTTAATCCATTCACTGCAACTAACAAGCTGAAAAAAAAATCAGCCAATTGTTCCATCCTACTCCATAATGCAACTGTCCCTAAGATGTGTTCCAAAACACTAAGTTTCTTCACAAAATTTTGGGCAATTCTGATTCTGGCAATGCTATACAATCATCTTGGAGATTTGCAAGAAACATTAACATAGTAAAGGTTCTGAGAATTCCTGCAGTTCCGCTTAACTTTGTGCAACCTACACAAATGTTTTACATTTTCTTGTAACCTAACACCCCTAAACATCTGTAAAGCCTGCACTGATGATTTTCAAATTCTGTTCTGCAAAATCATCTTAGGATTTGCCAGGAAACCACAGTGAGGGAAACCAAGAAAGCAAAGAGGAAGCAGTCAGCTGGGAGTACATTGGATTTCCCTCCCCCACTTTAATCTTATTTACCTTTGGGTCTTGACTTACAATATCACTCTGAAGGAATCCATGACTGAAAAAAGAAAAAAAATCTTTTGTTTCTAAAATTCTCTGATTCAGAAATAATTTATTTCTGGACATCTGAGTGGTTCAGTCGGTTAAGCTTCTGTCTCTGGCTCAGGTCATGAGCCTAGAGTCTTGGGATTGAGCACACACACACACACACACACACACACACACACACACCGTCGGGTTCCCTGCTGAGGGAGAAGTACATACAGCTGTTTCTCCCTCTTGCTCTGCTGCTCCCCTTCTTGTGCTCTCTCGCTCTCTGTCAAATAAATAAATAAAATCTTTAAAAAAAAGAAAGAAAGAATTTCTTTCTAGTCTGAATCGACATGTTGAGTTTATTATGGGAATGCCTAGAGAAAGTCCACAGTATTTCCAAGATAGGTTCTTATGGTACATTGAATTATTGTTAATGTCATATCCTCCCTACACTTGCTGTGCCTTCCTGGAGGCAGAATTCACTTCCCTACCTCACTGACTGGGGTTGAGCCCTCTGACCTGCTTTGGTCAAGGGGATGTGAGGGTCTAAGTATACTTGTGTGGTTTACTTATAACCCTCTTGACTTAACAAGAGAAGAGTATGCCCTAGAAAATACCTGCTCACCAGCCAAAGCCTAGGAATCAGGAGACACATGAAGCCCAGTTGATACCAACAAAGCTATGGCCAACACACAGCCCTCACCTAACAAGAGAAAGAAATTAATGTTTATTATTGTAAACCTCTCAAATTAAGGGATTGTTTGTTGACAATGCAAAAGATAAAGTTCTCAATCAAATCTATGCTGATCTAATCCCAAATCAAGAGTCCACAATACTACCCTTGAATAGCCTCAGACTACATAATTAGGTTTAAGATAAGAGTTGCTGAATTCACTCATAGTTTTCCAATTACTCTGGATAACTTTAAGAAAGTATAGTAATGCTGTATTTCCTCTCTCTATACCCAAATTCTATTCTTTACCCTGCAAAGGTAAATATTTTACCCTTTACGATTTATAGGACAATCAATAGTTAACAACAATGCCAATAAAACTCAACTGTATGTTTTCCACAAGGGGAATCAAAGTATTTTCCCTTTGTTCATAAAGCCAAATACCACTTTGGGGTTGGTATTTAAATAAGAAAAATTTGTGTACATACCATCCAGGCTTATGACTATTTTAAGACAGCTTAATCAGCTCAAAATTAAAAGTCAACTATGCTTAATCAACCCGTAAATCAAACAAGAGCCTTCCCAAACAATGCGTGAAAAGCAGTCCATAAAGGAAAGAAAAAAAAAAAACAAAACCCAAAAAGTTATATTCACTTCCAGCCTAAAAACTGAAACCACGTCTACTAAAAACAGGTACACAGGGAGTTAATAGGTTTTCACTTGGCTCAAGTTATTTAAATTTACAGGATAGTTATATGAAAACAGTATCCCATAGTATCTGGAATGACCATGGAATTACTCCACTTAATAGAAAATACAGTCGGAAAAATACTTACCTCAGAGAAAAATCCTACTAGTAAAATATCTGCCCATGGTTATGTATAAGGAAATGAATAATGAAAGACTTCTGTAAGTAATATATTCTTACTGAGTTAAACATGTGCACAGAAGGGCCATACAATCAAAACGAGAACTCTATAAGAATAGTAAGAGACAAAACAGCAGCAGGATTCAAAATTCCTAAGAAATGGATGTTAATAATATACATGAAGCTTAGAGCTCATGATTCTTTTGAAAAGGAATGAGAAAGGGATTTGTGATCTATAAAGGGAGAGGAATTTCTCTGACTCAATAATGAAAAATAGTACTAACTACTATATATTAAGCACCAACAATGTGACCATAAATAGTTGAATAAAATAACGTTAAGTAGGGAACAGTAATCTGGCACCATACGTAACATGCCCATTTTACAGATGAACAGATAAGAACCCCAAGAGTTTAAGTAACATGTTCTCACAACTATTAAAAAGTGGATTTCTTTGAATGAAAGAGAGGATATTATAACCAATGCTGCACAAATAAAAAAAGAGACTATCTGTGAATAATTATATACTAACAAAACACAAAACATAGAAGAAATGGATAAATTCCTAGAAACATATAACCTACTAAAACTGAATCATGAAGAAATAAAAATATGAACAGACCTATAACTAATAAGGAGAATTAATCAGTAATCAAAAACCTACCAGTGAGGAAAAACCCAGGACTAGAGGCTTCACTGGTGATTTCTATAAAACATTTTTTTAAACATTAATTTTTTAGAAGAATTAATATAACCCTTCTTAAACTCAAAAAAATAAAAGAAGGAACACTTCCAAATGTATTTTATACGGTCAATTTCACCTTGATACCAAAGCCAGAAAACACACTTACAAGGAAAGAAAAACTGAAAACCAGTATCTCTGATTACTGTTGACATAAAAATCCTCAACAAAATACCAGCAAACTAAATTCAATAATGCATTAAAAGGATAATACATCATCATGACCAAGCAAGATCTATTCTTGCAATGCAAAGATGGTTCAGCATGCAAAAACCCATCAATATATTGTACCACCTTAACATAATGAAAGACAAAAACCACATAATCTTAACTGATGTAGAAAAGGCATTTGAGAAAATTCAACACCCATTCATGATTCAACAAACTAAAACAGAAAACAACCCCAACATAACAAAAGTCATATATGAAAAGTTCTTCAGATTCATTGCATAAAAATGTAAATACACTTAACACTACTGAACTATACACTTAAAAACGGTAAAGACAAGTACATTTTATGTTATGTGTTTTTTACCACAATTTTTAAAAGGTGGAGAGAGTATTCAGATCCAGTTTTTGTTTTTGTTTTTTCCCAGATGTTTTCCTGCAACATATACCTAAAAGTGAATGAAAGGAACTGTAAGCAACCCCAGGTGGAAAGAAGGAAATGGCTAGGTGAGCAGGTGTTGACATTTATATCCGTTAAATGAAAGTAACATGACAGGAAATCAGAACTGTTAGGTAAGTACCAATACATACAGGAGCTGGTTGTTCGAATGTCAGGATATGTACCTTTTTTTTTTTTTTAAGATTTTATTTATTTATTTGACAGAGGTCACAAGCAGGCAGAGAGGCAGACAGAGAGAGAGGAAAAAGCAGGTTCCCCAACGAGCAGAGGGCCCGATGTGGGGCTCGATCGCAGGACTCCGGGATCATGATCTGAGCGGAAGGCAGAGGCTTTAACCCACTGAGCCACCCAGGCGCCCCAGGATATGTACCTTTTTAAAAGATTTAAATGACAATCCTTTTTTTCTTCAAAGATTTAGTACTTACTTCACCATATTAGTTTACTAGGATCGCCATAACAAAATAACCACAAATTGGTAATTTTCTCACAATTCTGGAGGCTGAAAGCCCAAGATCAAGGTGTCAACAGGTTTGGTTTCTCTTGAGGTCTCTTTCCTTGGCTTACAGATGGCCTTTCTCGGTGAACATGTATCCCTGATTTCTCTTTCTGTATCTTCAAATCTCCTCTTCTTTTTTTTTTTTCTTTTTGAAATTATTTATTTGACAGACAGAGATCACAGGGAGTCAAAGAGGCAGGCAGAGAGAGAAGAGGAAGCAGGCTCCCCGCTGAGCAGAGAGCCCGATGCCGGGCTTGATCCCAGGACCTTGAGACCATGACCTGAGCCAAAAGCAGAGGCTTTAACCCACTGAGCCACCCAGGTGCCCCCAAATCTCCTCTTCTTATAAGGACACCAGTCAAAATGGATTAGGGCTCACCCTAATGGCCTCATTTAACTATAATTACCTCTTTAAAAGACGTATCTCCAAATAAAGTCATGTTCTGAGGTAATGGATTAGGACTTCAACATATGAATACCTGGGGAACACAATTTAGTATAACAATCACACATACAGTTTAATTTCCTAGTTAGTTTCTCATGTGGTTTTTACCAAAGGAAAATGGAAGAGCTGTGGACAAATAGTTCAGGTCATGTGTTAAACCAGGGAATATAAGAGAATGTAATTCTTTTATGTTCTCAGCATCACCAGCCACTTATGTTTCAAACCATATTTTCTGAGGCATTCACTATAGGCAATTTCACAAATTATACATTTCTCCAGATCCAGCCTTTTTTGTTTGACTGGTTAGCTGTTCTGCATTTCACTCAGTAGCAGGAAAAAAAAAAAAACAAAAAACAAAAAATCAGGCTATCAGGGCCAAGTGAAAGTTTGGAAGAACATCTCTATAATTCTGCAATTTTGTTCCCAAGAGATTTCACAACATCCTTGGGGAAGTCTGAAATTAAAACTTTCCTCAAAATGTTTTAATATTCTGGCCTGCAGACTTACTCCAGACTGGTAAGTCCCTAAGTATTTTTAAATAAAATTTAAAATAAATCTACAAATATCTCAAAAGTTTTTTGTAATATTCTAAATGAAAATGTGATTTAATTTTGTCTCTGGAAACCAGATATCCTTTCTTTTTTTCCAGGTTCATTTCACAGTCATTTCTATAATACATTCAACAGCCATTACTTTCTCTTCAACATTTTTACCTGATTTAAATTCTTGTGAAAACTCTATGCTTGCACCCACTGACTAATTTTCTCAGTTGTCACTAACATCAGTAAATATTTATAAAAGACCAGCTGGATAAACTGTATTAACTAAATACATACACATATTATATTCTTCACACACACACACACACACACACAAAACAGCTCAGGAACTACTTTTAATTCAAGGACCTAACTGGTGTGTTTAAGTACATATTGGTGTGGGGGGGGGTATGTGGATAGGTTCTCTTAATAGGAATTAATGGAATTGAGGAAAACAATCCAACTCACAGTTTTCTATAATTTATGAAGAGCTATGCACCAAAAACTTTCCTTTTTCAATAGTATGAGATCTAGTACATCTTTCAATCTATAAATAGAAAAAATGTAAGATAGTTTAGAACTGTTTCTAAATGGATAAGAAAATTAGATTGTTCAATTTTAAAGATCCTTATATTTGCCTGCCACTGTGAATAAAACCTAAAATTCTTATAAAAATTTTTGAAGATTCTATTTATTTATTTATTTGAGAGAGAAAGAGACTACAAGAGGGGGGTTAGGATCACAGGAAGCATACTCCCCACTGAGCTAGGAGCCAGATGCCAGGACCCTGAGATCATGACCTAAACCGAAGGCAGCCACTTAACTAACTCAGGTGTCACTGAGTTGTTAAAATTTAAATAACATCACCATACTAGTAAGATCATCTTTGTTTATGTAGATTTTAAAGTCTCTATTATAAAATTTTAAAGTACAAAAAAATTCAGAAACTTTATATGATAATACTATTTATAAAGGCCCAAGTTTTTTCTTCCTTGATTATATCTTACAATTACTGATCTACTTTTAAAAAGTTACATATTTTTATTTGTAAGTCAAAGTGCTGATTAAATATTTCATTTAATTTCCCTACTGTACTGATAGCATGCTTAAATACAGCTTACTACATTAAAAAAAAAAAAACTCACTCTAGTTCAATGGGAATATCAGAGAATGATTATCAGTAATAGTCATACAATAGTCAAATGAGACTGAGAATGTTAAATTTCAAATACATTGATATAATACCAAATTTTCCCCAACTAACCTAAAGATGCTGGCACATAATACTTTTCTACTTCCTTGAAATGTTAAGAAAACAAAGCATTATCATGCTAGGAATTTAAAAGGATACATCAAGGAAATACTGATGATGAAACATCATCATCATGTTGCTCTTTTAAAGAAAAAAAAAAAAAAACTTTCCTGAGGGATACCTGGGTAATTCAGTCAGTTAAGCATCTACCTTTTGACTCAGATCATGATCCTAGGTCCTGGGATAGAATCCTATGTCAGGGTCCTTGCTCAGTGGGGAGCCTGCTTCTCCCTCTGCCTGCCCTTCCCCCTGCTTGTGCATGTGCAAGTGTTCCCACTCTCTCTGACAAATAAACAAATAAAATCTTTAAAAAAAAAAAAAAAACTTTCCTGAAAACACAGAAGAACAATATTCTATGACTCCCTGATTAGACTGGGACCCCCTTGTGTACATTAAAATAACATAAAATAGGACAGAGGGTAAGTTGGAGATAAGTTGTGTTTAAATGTCAACTTTCATCTAACATTTGAAACATCAACACCTGTTGGCTGCTAGGATCTTCCTAACAAAGTAAGTATGAGAGCACTAATACCAGGAAATATTTCTGCCAGACAGCCTAAAAACATAAGAAATGCTTAGGGCAGACACTGGAATAAGCTTTGATTCTCTATATAGACAGTTTCATCTCCTAACTGCTTCTCCACCACCCAAGGTACTTCTGAACTATCTTTTATGATTAATTTTATGACTTAATGAAATGTGAATTACTATTAGCATCAGATTAAGAAGAAAATATCAGAATGAGATGAAAATATGGATGCAAATACAAGGTCCATAAAAGGGTAAAATAAAAATGCTTTTAGGATTTTTTTTGCCATTGCTTATTTCTTGAGTTAACTGTATTTTATAATTGATTTCTGTGCTTCTAATTCTCCATTAAAACATTACCAAGACATTAATGATTCTGCCTTTGGTCAGAATGCCTCTTCTGCTGAACTCTTATCTAATCTCATAATGAAAAAAAAAATGACATGTTTATATATAAAAGCTGGTGTTCAGACTGCATTTGATGGCTGACAGAACCTGGAAAGGAAACACTACCCAACAACTACATTACCAAGAAAGCAAGCTCCTTTTGCAGGATTTATTCTTAATTCTTTTGGACTTAGCAAAATGTGATAAGAAGGACGATTCCTTCTGACACCAGTTATGTTCTGCCTGCCTGTCTCCAGGCTCTCCTGTTACCTCAGCAATCACATTTATGTGGATGACTCTAGCCCAACTTCTCCCCTACCTTCCACACCAACATTTCAGTGTAATGGTTGACACTTGACCTGGATATTCAGCTAACACATCTGGCTCCAGATGTATTCAAAATGGAACCTCTCAGCTCTGCCCTCCATCTACCTCCCTTCCCCCTACTCTGATAAATCTCCCTTCTTTTCTATTTCTTGTTTGCCATCACTATGTCACCCATCTTTGAAGTCATGTGTGGGTCCTTTCATTGCCTCCTCCCTACCAGATTCTAAATCAGCCCATCTTTTCCAAGCTAAGCTCCTTAGTGTTTGCCTACTATTGTCAAAACCTCCAGTCTTTCTCTGAAGCAAGTGGTCCTCTCTTCTGCTTAAAGATGTGCCTATCTATGGCACAGCTGTCACAGGCTATCATGAGCCCATATGGTGCTTTTATACAAATCAGAAAAGGCTCTCTAACTTCAAGAACTTGACATCCATCTGTCAGGGAACCTGTCATAACGTAATATAAGTAAACATGATAAAAGTAATAAATACCATAATAAACACAGAAATACAACAATAATACATATAGAAATGTAGAGTTACCATGTGAATGACAACTTCTGAGATTTGTAGTGCATTCTCTTCACACAACACTGAGAAGCCCTGCCTGTGACCCTGTCATCCTTCAACTCCACACATTTTAATGACCCCCTCATCACCTATAAAAAGAAAAATGTGCATTCATCTACCTAATTCATGAAATTCACCATGCTGGCTTCAGTCAGCCCCTCCAATATTATCTCTTATTTCTTAAACTCTTCACATACCTATACTCCACTCTAGCTGGCACACTTTCTCAAAACTGACTCACACTTGCCTATTACCTTGACTTTAATCATTTGTCTGCCTGGTACATCCTTTCTCCTTTTTCCACTTGTAAATATCTCATCCATTTTTCAAATGTCATTTCTTCCAATAAGCCATATATCTTCCCCACCTAAAATAAAAAAGTGAGCACTCTTTCCTTTGAACCCCACTGAGTTTTGTTTATACCTCAGTTATAAAAAGTACAATATTCTGCCTTTTATTAGAGTCACTGGCTCATTTGATTGGTCCTGTACCACATGGTAAACTTCTTAAAGCGGATATTATGTGGTGGTAATTTTATGTCTTCTATGAAACCAAATCCAGGGTTTACACAGAATAATTTTTTTTAATTCACTTAATTGAACTAAATCATTGGGTCTCATTCTCAATATGGATACATTAGATTTTTATGGTTAAAAGCTTTCCTTATTCCTTAGGAACCCTATAATAAGAAATTTTTTTTATTTTCTAGCTACTTGCTAAAAAATTAGAATTAATAATTATATTTCCAGTCTTCATCATATTCCATTTGCTTTACTTCTCCAAGAGCTGAATAACAGTCCATTGTTATTAGATATATAACCCATAAGAGCTATGTTCACTGTTTCATTTTGCTCAACCAAGCAGGGCTAAAAATGATTCCTTTTCTTTGTCTTATAAAGTTAGTCTTTCCCTTATTGTATAGGTCTTCACTTCCCTAACATCTTCAGTGTATATAATAACAAAAGTCTTTCAGGAAACTAAGTGGTATTTCCTTATTCAAAATGGAGCAAGGGCACTTGGGTGGCTCAGCTGGTTAAGCGTCTGCCTTCAGCCCAAGTCATGATTTTGGAGTCCTGGGATGGAGCCCCACATCAGGCTCCTGTTCAGCAAGGAATCTGCTTCTCTCTCTCCCCCTGCCCCCCCCCCACCCACTGCTCGTGCTTGCTCTCTCATTTTCTTTCTCTCTCAAATAAATAAATAATTTTAATTTTTAAAAGCCCCCAAAACAAAACAAAGCAGATCCAGCTCACAAATAATTATAAGACAGGAAGCATCATTGGTCTTCATCTGCTGCGACAAGTAAGCCACTGTGGATTTTATCACTTTACTGTTAAGACCATACTTAAACAGCGCTAATGAAAAATTATTGCCCTATTTGATTCAATTTGGATAACTTATAAATATGTGACAAATACATAATTTTTAAAAATTATCCATTTATGTTTCTAAGGCCCACAGAATCAGACACATGTCAAACACTGGGTTCTAGATGCCAATTAAAGATGGTGATGATTAATGACAGAAAGATACAAATGCAAGTAAGACTGGCAATATTTATAATTTAATATCATTTTAAACTCCCTGCATCATGACTGAACCTAACAATTAAATCTAGATATTTGCATTCAATTGCCCTGAGATGAGAGCAAATATTTATTCTCCCCACCCTTAAATAAGCTCAATTTCTATTTTATTGAAATGAGATTACATTTCCCTTTTTATTTTCACTCCTAGGAAGATCAGTTACCTGAGACTGAATTCTTACTTTCTAGACCCAAAAATACATAAGAATGCTGATGTTAAAAAACTCACAGGTGGGACGCCTGGGTGGCTCGGTTGGTTGGGCGGCTGCCTTCGGCTCAGGGTATGATCCTGGCGTCCTGGGATCAGGTCCCACATCCGGCTTCTTGCTCGGCAGGGAGCCTGCTTCTCCCTCTGTCTCTGCCTGCCACTCTGTCTGCCCGTGCTCGCTCTTGCTCCCTCTCTCTCTGACAAATAAATAAAATCTTTAAAAAAGAAAAAAAACTCACAGGTGTTCATTTTCAGTCACAGGGACTTAAGGTTTTGTTGGTCTCGGATTCCTACTCCAAATTCCTCTATAACTTCTCTAACATGTGGCCATTTAATCTCCACTTTAATATGTCTAATATCAGGAAGCTCACCATTTCACAAAGAAGTCCTTTTCCCTAGAATTAATTCAAACTTAAGAAATCCCTTTCTTATGATGTACTGAAATTTACTTTTTTTTCTAACTTTTCATTCATTCCTACTTCTATCCTCTAGGGCTACAAATGATTAAGAAAAAATTACCATTTCACACCATGGCCCCCTTTAAAATATTTGATTGAAATTACCTTGCCCTTCCTTGGGTTTCAATCCTAGCTCTACTACTTGCCAGTCGTATGTATCAGTCTGACTTTAAATGACTTTAAAAACATTATCCTGTGAAAGTTACTATCTTTAAGCCTCAGAGTTTTCCCCTATAACTTGGAGATGAAAATAAATCTATCTCATAAGGTTTATTTTTTAAGGATTTCATGAGACAAACACTTATAGAAGTGCTTAACACATTGTCACTGCCCCCTTTGACTATAATAAAGATCTTTCTTCAAATATCCTCTCTCAGTATCTTCTATGAAAAGCCCTCTTTCTCTCAGTCTGTCACCATCTCTCCATTTTTGTTTTTATTTAAATTGTTCTTTCACAATGTCTTTTCCATCTGCTTGGCGAAGAGAAAACAGCAGTGATGCTGCTCTGGCCCCAAATAGTTCTACAACTTGTGATACCACAGTCAAGTCCCACTTACCCTTTGTTGTTGTCTACCTTCTCTACAGGCTGACTCAGCACAGTATTAAAGATCACGATGCTGATGGGCACCACCCATTCTTCTCTTGGAATTTCTATTCCAGGGTCCTCATCCCAGTCCTTATCCTCTCTCAGAGCTACAAAATGCAGATTGTCACAGATACTCTTCTCTCCAAGCTTCCCCTAACCTCCAACAGAAAATAGATAAATAAATGCATGTATTCTATGGTACCTAGGTGGCTCAGTTGGTTAAGCTTTTGACTCTTTTTTTTTTTTTTTAAAGATTTTATTTATTTCTTTGACAGAGAGAAATCACAAGTAGATGGAGAGGCAGGCAGAGAGAGAGAGAGAGAGGGAAGCAGGCTCCCCGCCGAGCAGAGAGCCCGATGCAGGACTCGATCCCAGGACCCTGAGATCATGACCTGAGCCGAAGGCAGCGGCTTAACCCACTGAGCCACCCAGGCGCCCCAGCTTTTGACTCTTGACTTTAGCTCAGGCCATGATCTCAGGGTCCTCGGATCGAGCCCCATGTCTGGCTCCACAATCAGAGGAGAGTGTGCTTGAGGATTCTCTCCCTCTCCCTGGGACCCTCTTCCTCCTCTTCCTCACTCTCTCAAATAAATAAATATTTTTCAAAATAAACAATTAAAAATAAACACACACATTCCATGTTCTTTTTTGTCAGTGCCCTTGTCTGATTAGATGTTGTATAGTTAAGCTGACAAAGCACTTTTGCTGTTGAGATAACAGGAACTAATGGATTAATTTTTTACCTTTCCAAGTAACAAAAAATGCTATATTTAAGACCAACTTTAGAACCCTGACATATGCTTGGAATAACTTTAAGTCTTTGAGAACACGTGATTTTTCCTTGCAGGTATCTTAATAACATGCCAATAACCTTATTTCTCTCAGTTCTTTAAATTTGTCTTTTTTTTTTTTTTTTTTTTTTTTAAATTTTAGGGAGAGAGAGACTATGGGAGGAGGGGCAGAGAAAGAGGGAGAGAGAGAGAGAATCTCAAGCAGACTCCCTGCTGAATACAGAACCCCATGCAGGGCTGGCTCTCATGACCCTGAGATCAGGACCTGAACCCAAATCAAAAGTCAGACACTCAACTGACTAAGTCACCCCAAGAGACTCCTTTAAATTTGTCTTTAGTGGGGTATTATGTATGTATGTGTGTGTGTATGCAGGACATCACAGACTTTCATATCTGTTAATAAGAAGCAGTAACTTCCTTAGAATGGCAGTGATGGAAATCTCAGACTGGAGAATGTTGATATGATATGGGTTTCTCAATAAGAAATCCTGTGACATATCTTAAGTAAAGGTACTTATCCCTGAAAGCTCACAGTATCTGGTTTAGTCCAATTTAAATACAAGCCTATTCATGACCTCATGCTATGAACACATTGATATATAAAAAATATATTTCACAAATCCTGCTACTGTTCTTTGTGGGTGGGTGTTCACTATCAACAGATGATTATCTAAAGATTAATAAATTAACTTTAAAAGAGAGAAAAATAGAGGGATGGCAAATGCTGCAGGGTTAGTAGCAAGTTTCTCTTTCCTCAGTATTTTCCTAATGCTTTCTTAATGCTAGACCTCAAAATGGATTATCCAAACAACTAAAAAGATCCTTATAATCAAATAGATTTTTCAACCAACATCAACAAAAAATACAGCCTTCCTGTGTATTTTGTGTATTCCCCAAACAGGAAATTACTTAAATTCCTCTAAAAGTTAGACTACTCTTTAAACAGCATTGATTTCCTCAACCATTTCCATTAGAAGTTAGCCTTGCTAACTATGAGGTCACTCTTCAAAACAAATTTAAAGTAATATGTTCAAATCAATTTTTCTCATATTAGTGGCTGGCTTTACTGAGAAACATCTTCTATTGGCTTGTTTTCTACTTTGAAAGATGTGGCACATTTCAGAAACTCTATCTTGTAGAAATTTAAATGGAAATAAGAAAATAAATCAGTGATTCAAAAGATTGTTTTAGCTATTAAACACCACACTTTGGGTCTTCTGTACCACTCATCATAAAGTGACCATTTTGAGTGGATCAAATTGATTCAGCAGTTGATAAAAACTAAGGCATCAATAAAATCCATCTTTTGTTTTCACAAACATCCAAAATTCTCATTTATAAAATAAGGAGGAACAGGATGATAACTATACATAAAAATGATAGAACCACAGCTCTGGGTGGCTCAGTCAGTTAGGTGTCCACCTCTTGATTTCGGCTCAGGTCATGATCTCAGAGATGTGAGATCAAGCGCTGCATTAGTTTCCATGATGGGTATGGAGCCTGCTTAAGATTCTCCCTCTCTATCTGCCCCTTTCCCCACTGCTCTTTCCCCCTCACTTAAAAAAAAAAATTATAGAAACAACACAGATATGTCAAGAACAAAAGACATTAAAGAGCTCTCTTTTGTGGACATTGGTATCTGGGTAAGAGGAATGAGCCAATAAGAATATATAATAGGGCTCAACCAGTTAACCAGTTAACTGGGCTTACAATCTGATGTCAGATATGCTTCTTAAAATAATGTTAAAAGAAAACACTTAACAATCTCACATTCTTAAATACTTTCTTTTTAGATTAAACCACTTTTTAAATCAATATTCTACACACCTTAAATGTATCAGTGTTTTAAAGAATATAACAGAGTTTCCTATATATTATCTTACTCTGTAGAAGCCTCTCTAAACCTGAAATTCCCCTCCCTTTGGGACCCAAATCACAGGACTTTGCACAGTTACACGCTATCGTCAAGGTCAGTCCCAAGCTGCTAAGCCTTCATCTCTGAAAAGGGATCACACATTTTCCGTGACTTATTCTGAAGCTCATCTTTTTATTCCTGACAATGACCTTTCTAAAAGGTAAACATTTCTTAGCATTACTGATAAAAGAGATTCTTTGTACTTAAACTTGTAGCAGAACAGACACAAATGTGAGTCAGCTAACACACAAATGTGTGACAGCTAATATTGTCAGCTAACAATCGCTGCTAGAAAGGTATCATGTGGATATATAGCTGCATTTCAGAAGATCACTAAAAATGTATGAAAAATTTGGTGGGTATGTTAATTTTTAGAAATAGAGCCCTTAGCTTTTCTCAGATTCTCAACAAGTTAAATGACTCCTAAATCCTAAGAATCAAGCTTTCTAAGGTAGATACATTTTGGAGAAGTTCCAAGTTAAATGCTTGGAATCAAATATAAATAATCGACAGATGTGTATACACATGTATATGTTTATCTATATATATAGATGTATAAAATCTTCTGCCACTAATTTAGATGTTGCACAAATTGCAAGTGTGTTGGTACTTACTATATATATTTCTCAGCACTTACTATATATGACTCTTTAAATATGATAAATACATACACCTTTATGAAGTTGTTGAAAATGTTTTTTTGGGATTTGCAAGTAAACAAATAACTATGTTTCACACAGATGAAAGCTTATATAATAACTATCTCAATGAGAAAAACAATATTATAAGTTCAAATGGCTACATATGGAGATGTCTAGAAACTTTTTCTCTTATAATGTCATGTGTAAAGAAAAGATGGACTCGGGGTGCCTGGATGGCTCAGTGGGTTAAGCCTCTGCCTTCAGTTCAGGTCATGATCTCAGGGTCCTGGGATCAAGTCCCACATCAGGCTCTCTGCTCAGTGGGGAGCCTGCTTCCTCCTATCTCTCTCTGCCTGCCTCTTTGCCTACTTGTGATCTCTGTCAAATAAATAAATAAAATCATAAAATCTTTAAAAAAAAAAAAAAAAAGAAAGAAAGAAAGAAAAGATGGACTCATTTGCTCTATAATGGATTTGATATTGTCCTTAAGCTGTACACCACCAGTTACCAGAAAAAAAGACATGAATCTTTCCAAGTAAAAGTATTAAATTCCTTCTGGCTTAAAAGAATAGTTATATAAGTTATACATGCACATGCACACACATGCATGTGCACACACACAGACATAGGATTCATGAGGATTCTCTCATACCCTCATTCCCTCTGAATCCCTTATATGCCAGTGTAAGCCATGAAGAAGTAGGAGTTTTTAACTCAAGTTCATATATTTAGAAATCTTTTCTGCTAATGCAGCATTTTGGTTCTGAATCAGAATATGTAACTCTGTGGTATGTGTGTAGAGTATCCTAGAGGCCCTCCTTGGGAATGCAGACTACCAGCCCAGACATCTTCCCGAATTTCATGATATTCATCTGAATGTTACTATGAGACCCTTCATCCCCATGCCACTGCCACAGACTGCCCTTTGCTCCATTTCAAATCATTCCTTGGGGAAACACACACACACACACACACACACCTTACATTATCTAAACTAAATTATAAAAAGGAAAATCACAGAATCCAAACACAGCCCAACTATGTGGCTTTAAATAAGTCAGACTCATAATCTCAATGAAAAAGTAACATTAGAACTTTAGGTCTTCTGCTTGCAAGTTCATCATTTTTTCTATGGTGCTTCTTATCTTCTTAATTATTTCCTTGATACTTCATGAATCAGAATACAGTTCATATTTTAACAACACTGGAGTTGAATGTTAGTCACAGAGTACTTTCCAGGTAATAGTCATATACATGATAAATAATCCATACCATAGTCAAAGTGATACTCTTTTAAATATCTTAATTCACATAGCAAACATTTCCACAGTATTTTGTATATACCAGGAACTATTCAAAGCTTGTTACAAATATTAATTATTTTGATCTTTAATCTTACATTGCAGGTACCATGGTCATCCCATTTTACAGGTAAGAAACCAGAGACACAGAGAAAAAAATAATTTGCCCAAAATGACCCAGGTCAGGGAGTCAAGACTTCACTGAGGTAATCTAGCTCTATGATTCATGAGCTCAGACAGTGTCATTCCCCTGCTTGAAAACATCCATTATCTTCGCATCTCATACAGTAAAAGTCTAAGTTCCCACAATGCCTTACTATGCCCCACATAACACTGATCTACCTAGGACAAACCAAGCAGTCTCCCACCTCAGGGTCTTTGAGCTATTCCTCCACTAGAGAACTCTGCTACCATACACACCTTTAGCTTGTTCTTTTGCCTTTCCTATTTCATACACAGATATTGCCATCTTCCCTAGCCTTTATTTTTCTCCAGAGTGCTTATTGTTGCCTAAATATGTATTTATTTCTTTCATCTATTTCCCACTACCACCATTTTAAATGCAAGCTCCAGGAAACAAAAGCTTTGATTTTTTTTTGTTTGCCTCTGTATCTCCAGCGCCTAGACAGTTACTGGCATGTAGTAGGCATTCAATCATCATCTGTTGGACAACTGAATAATGATTTATGAATGTGTAGAAGATTCATCCATCTGTGGAAAAAGGGAAGAAATGGTGATTCTACTCTGTCTAGCCTGCCTTTAAGTCCCATGCTATGTGACCTGAAATTTTTACCCTGCTGATGCATTTTCTTCAAAGGACCCAGACTACAAAGTGATCCAAAGTACATGGAAAATTATACTTGTAATACAATAGAATAGACCAATCCTGGACACAGAATAATCCTAAACTATTTGTAGAGAATTACTCAGCTTTCTTACAGGTTAACTAAAATTTAATGTAACTTCTTAAATTATTTACAATAAACAGTACTAGTAAAAATAACATAAATATTCTATTCTCAGTGAAATTTTTATAGACTAAAAACTGAGAAGGGCGTCTGGGTGGCTCAGTGGGTTAAGCCTCTGCCTTCAGCTCAGGTCATGATCCCAGGGTCCTGGGATCTAGCCCCGCATCAGGTTCTCTGCTCAGCAGGGAGCCTGCCTCCCCCCCTCTCTCTGCCTGCCTCTCTGCTTGTGATCTCTGTCAAATAAATAAATAAATAAAACCTTTAAAAAAATAACTGACAAAAACTTTTATCTTGTTGATAGAATTTACAGCCACAAAAACATAGCAAGCAAGAATTATATTTTGTACAAACAAAAAAGTCACATAAAATTGACAGCAGTTAAGCGTGTACATTTTATTCACTTAAAAATATTCATATACCTTTTACAAGTTTAGCACCATTCTAATACTTCTAATAAAAAAGTTATTTATTAACCCTCATCAGAGAATTAATCACAGAATTATAGTACATTATAAAATAAACTATGAGTTATATGCTAATATCATCCTTTTGCATAGAGGAAAGCAGTGAAGCATAAGAAAGTTAAGTAACTTATCCTAAGCAACACAGAAGGCAGTGACAGAGGCAAGTTTGGAACCTATCAATTTAGTCCTATAGTCCCTTCCATGTACTGCTCCCTCTCTAATAAACCTTTATTACTAATAAAAAAGTTATAGAATATTTACCTCTTATTAGAATTTAGATCTGAAAATTTTGACCAGGCATATTGAGTTTGTTAAAAATAGTAGCCACAAAAAGAAAACTCCCAATGACAAAAGCTAAAAATCAGTGCACTATGATATGAATAAAACAACTATAAATTAATAATTTGGGAATCTGTACAAAAAATAGTTCATTGTAGTGAAAATAATTTCTGAAAAATAAAACAAAGGATGCCGTACAAAATAGTTATTAAAGAGTAAAGTAGGTTTTATGAAGTTTGCTCTTCTATACCAGCTGAGGTGGGTTAAGTAAAGCTGTGGTAACCAATGACAACTAATTACATTCATTTCAATGGTTTGAAGCTGGAAAGTTTATTTTTCATTCATGCTACATGTCTATCATATTCTGACAGAGGTTTCTGCACTGATTGTGTTCTCTTGGGACTTTCATCAAGCAGGTGCAGAAGTGCCAGTCCCTTGCGTGCCCAGAAACAAAGGAGAATCACTTGTTAGTAAGCAAGTTTTCAGTCAAGATTCAGCAGTATATGGCTTCCAGATAGATACAGAAAACAATACTTGATTTATAAGGAAGGTGGGGCAGTGGGAAATGGCTGTAGGATAGGCAACCAACATTTCTGTCACCATCAATCCTGGAAATAATAAGCATTTTGTGAGTTTGAGAACTCACAAAATGCCCAGCACCGTGCTTTTATTGTGCATTTATTTTTTAATCCCCAGAGCACACAAGATAAGTGGGTTTTTTTCCTGTCTATTTTACAAAAGAGGTTAACTGAAGAACAGAGAAGTAAGATACCTTTCTGAGCTTTTAGAGCTAGTAACTGTTGGAGTTAGGACAAGAATTTAGACAATCTGATAAATATTCCCTCTTAAAACTGCTCCTCTATATTTCCCTTATTGTGCTTCTCTACAGAATAGCTCACAATTCAGAGTTCAGAGCACTTTATGCCTGGATATTGCAGGTTTTGCAAACAGTATTCATCAGTGGATCTTGTGTGCAAAACAGAATTTGACCCTGGTGGTTTAGCTATAACTGGAAAAGACAACTTCCACAAAATTTTCTCATAAAGCCTGTTGCCAAGACTGTTGAGAACAGCATGTGCTTTTCCAGACTGTAGTGATAAGAAGGTCAATGTTGCTGACACCTGCAAATCTTGAAGAGGCAGCACATCTCCAGGAGAGGGATATTTTTGCTGGCCTCCACAAAAGCCTGCATTGACTTCTTGGTGGGGGGAGCTGGCTGAGGGTACTGGCAAACCACACTGATGAGATTCATGCTGTTGGAAGGGCCATCAACAGGAAATGGTCAATAGACTGCCCTAAACCCACTGAGTTTGCAGAGGGGTGCTGCTGAAATAGTCTGGACATCACCATGCTGTCGACTCACTTGAATTCTAAAGGTGGAATAATTGAAGGAAAAAGGAGTCTCTGCCTAAATGTTCTCAAATTACTCACCCACCCCTGGGAGTTTATATATTGTACCAGGGGAAAAAATGTAACTATTACAGTGTCTGTTATCTGCTGAGCTACAAATCTCTTCAATAGGTGCTAATTGTCATGGGCTCATAGGCCCTGATGAAAATGACCTCCAGTCATTGTTCCCACCACAGATCACTCTCTCTCTCTCTCTCTCACACACTCACACACACAAACACACACACACACACAAATATATATACACTCCATATCTTTCTTGTCTTGCCACAGGTTCCTTCAAGTCCACTTGATCTCTTTTAACACTAGGTATGCCCATTGGATCCTTTCTTTCACCCATAGGGTACAAAGGACTCTGTGAAGAGGTCTTCAGCACTATTAGCTCAGGCTATTCATCTTGCCGAAGCTGGTCTACTAACCAGTCCCATGATAATTAAAGGCCTTCTAATAGGATTCCAGTCTACCTTGGCTATAACCTGAAAGCCTGGTATAGGATGCACCAATTCCCTTCTGCTTGGGAGGTGGGACTGAGGGGATACAAAGCAGGATTTGAATCTGATCAATTCTTACATCATCATACATTTTGTCAATTTTGGCATAATCCTCATGCCTTATTACCTTCAGGAATTTGGATTCTGATATCCAAAGCCACACTTTTGAACTTTAAAGTAGCTTGTTTCAAGAACTTAGTTTTCAAGACTTTTGCTTCTGCTATGAGTTTCAAAATCCATTTATCAGTCCAACTAACATTCCCTTTCTAAGCTGTATACCTGCCCTCTCTCCGTGAGCAGTATACAAGAAAACTATATTGTGAGGAAAAAATAGAGAGCTCCTCAGTGAAACAGCAGAAAAGTGGGATCAAAAACTCTCACTAATGTATCTCAGAATATTACTTGCTAGACATGCTTTCTAGAATGCTGAGTGTTTTATCCTATTTTGAGGTTAGTCTAATAAGCATCATAGCTACACGTATGAAGCATTTACTCAGTGCCAGCACCTTAGATGACTTAATCTTCTAATCCCCACAAAACTCTATGAGTTGGAGCTTTTATCTCCTTTCATAGATAATAAAAGGGAGTCTTAGATAGATTTATCAACTTAGCCAAGTTCACACAGGTGGTAGATGGTGCAGCCAGGCACTATGTTAGATCCTGGATGTACAAAAACTAATGATACAAGGATGAATAATACAAAAATGAATGTACCATCTTTAGAAACATCAGACATCTCAATGGATCCTTATAGCCCATGTGACCAGGACTGTTACTAAGGTTTACACATATAGAAGAGGTATTTGACCAAAGATTATGGAAGACTTACTAAAAAATTAACTCAAGGTTAGACAAGTACAAGGAATGGGAGAGGAAGGAAAGGAAAGGGTATTTTAATCACAAGAAACAGCTTCTACAAAACCTCAGAGGCAAGCTGAAATAGAATGATTTGCTCCCTGTTTAGGATTATTTCTCCAGTTATCAACTACTGTGTAACAAAACACCTGAAAACTTAGTGTCTTTAACAGTAGTTATTTTGCTATGAACTTGTATTTTGGATGGGGCTTTGTGGAAACACCTCATCTCTCTGCTCTGCCTGGCATCATCTGGAACAGCTCAAAGAATGGGCTAGTATCAACTGAAAAACTCACTCTTACATGAATTGAAAATGGCAATAGGCTGAGACCTTAGCTGGGTCCATGAGCTAATAAACCTATACCCCTGGCTTTTCCCTGTGGCTTGAGCTTTCTCACAACATGGTCACCGGGTTGCAAGGGTAAGCATACTGAGACACAGTAAAGAAGGTGGAAGCCATATCACAGTTTTTGACTGAGCCTCATAAATCATGCAGTGTCATTTCTACCACATTCTCTTTGTCAAGACAGCCACAAAATGCCATGCAATTTCAAAGACAGAAGCAAAGACCTCAGCCCTTAAGGTGGGTATAGCAAGGTTTTGAAAAAGCATATGGAATCATTTTGGAAAAGATTCCAAAAGATTCCATATTCCAAAAAGCATATGGAAAAAGCATACAGAAATATGGCTGTAATCTTTCTTAAAATATACAATCCAACACAACTCTAAACATAAAAGAACAATATAAAATGCAGATAGTCATCTCCTGTAACAATGCTCGTTCCTGATCTAATCACACCATTAGCTGTATGAGGTCATCAATTTACTGGTTGCTTACCAGGAGGTGGTTACCAGCATAAAGTCAAGAAAATAATGTAAGTTATTCACAAGGCATCAGCATGGCTTACCCACACAATAGATTGGGCACAGGGAAATCCCATCCTCAGTGTACATAATGCTTGTTGTGTTACCTTGGCCACGTGGCAAAAAATATATTCACAAAATGTGTGCAAAAGACTTAGCTAAAAATTATGTCCAAAGGTTTGAATTTCATTCTTGCAACTGAAAGTTATTTATTTTCTAGGTTGCTACAGAAGCCTCTACTTCTGTAGGTCATAACCTGTAAGCCTTACAAAGAATCCCTAACGGTTTTCCAGAAACATTTCAGGAAAGGTCTTCTTGTTTGTGAAAATATTCTCAGAATGGCTTGGATGCTTTTAGCTTCATCTCACTTACTGGATACAACAATCATAGCCCCGTGCCATTTAATTAACAGTCAGATTTTAAGACGTTATTGGTTCCAGGTCCTATGGGGCCAGAGTGCAGGTAGCTCCACAATGAAATGTAAGCTGGAATAGGGCCCTATCTTATCTAGAAAAATTTAACTCTGCATTTTCAGCTTCTTAACCACCTCACCTCCCCCCTTCGACGGGATCATCAGAGACGCAGAGTGGAGAAGCAACGATTTCTACTGCCTCCCACAGGTGAGAATCAAATAATGGTGAACAAATGCAGACAGGGACCCTACAACCATGGAATTTACATTTTGGGAGGAAGGGCAAAGGTTAATCAAATAGTCACTGAAAAAGGTATGTAATTGAGAAGGGGAAAATCCTATGAAGGAAAAACACCTGTGAAAGCATATTATAAAGCTGGCCCAGGAAGGCCTCCCCGCAGAAGTGACGGTTGAGCTGCCGCTGAAGAATGAGTGTGCATGAGCTCACTTGCAGTCAGGGGTGAGAGGGGCAAACGGATGCAGGGAGAGCTCCTGACAGAACAAATGAGCAGGGCCCTCTCAGGATGCAGGAGGGTGAACTCAAGGAAGTGGAAGAAGGACAGAAGGCCCAGCACACAAGATGCTTGGAGGTGTGGGCTCAGGCGAGATTGGAAGCCCCTTCGTCCTGAGAACAAGGAGAGGCCATTAACAAGTTTTAAGCCTCGATATTTTTAAGCTCATTCCATCCCAGATGACATAATTCTCAACTAGAGGAAACCAAGCGAGGGTAGTGCCGTTTTTGAGGTACCCGTGCATGTTTGCTGCCATGGCTTAGCACTCGGCCTCTACCGCTGCCGACCACTTTGTTTAGCAATACCTGTTCTTGCCGTCAATGCCTCCCCCAGACGCGTCCAACCTCTACACCACAGCGCGGGAAGCCAGCTCCTCCCGAGAGGCCACCTCCGCGTCCGCTGTGGCGGGAAAGCAGGCGCCGCCGGAAACGACGATGCCCGGTGGGAGGACCCGGATGTAGAGGGCGCAAACCTCTGGGGGAAGAACCCGGACTCCTGCCCTTACGGCAAGGATCCTGCTTGTCGTCGTCTGTGGCTGCTTCATCGTCTTGGTCCATGGCAGCACCTTTCTGGCGTATCTGCTTGATAAAGGATGCCGGGATGGGACCACTAGGAGGCTGAGAGGCACGTGAGTTACCAAGAGGCCCGTGGCCTCCAGCTCGTGGATTCCAATAGCTTGGACCCCAAGAAGACCCAGCTGCCGGACAGAAGAGGAGGCCTGACCCCCGAGAAGCGCCACGCCACATCCCACAGCCTCTGCCCGCCATTCCGCCCTCCTCAGAGCACCTCATCAAAGAGACCGAAAGTCTGAAAGGTTTGCCTGTCATGTTCTCAGAACTTTATAATGTGGGGCCTGGCAGAAGAGAAGATCTGTGGAACAGTCTGCCACCACAGACGATCTGTGAAACAGTCAGCAACTGTTTTAGGACAGTTGGAAGAGAGGAGCCTTTGCTTGGAGACGTGCTCCCACTGAAGCGAAAGCGGACCTTTGATGTTTTTAAAGGGGTTGCTGACTGGCCGAACATCTCTGAGAGCAAATTCAGGTGATTTTCGGGCAGCCGAAGGAAGGCCAGTCTGGAGAGAAGACCAGACCAGAAGCAGAAGCCCCAGCTCTATATGAAGACAAACAGGTACCTGCTTTATGTTGGGATGAGCTTGGGGGTGCTATCTGCTATGCCCTGACCAAGATTTGTCGGGAGGGGAACCTTAGCAAATGACAAAGGGTAATTACACAGTGACAAAAGTGACAGTGACAGAAGTAATTACACAGTGAAGGAGGCTCAAATAATGGTTTACAAGGGACTGAGCTGTTGTGATTCTCCCTGACCCCAATACCCGAACAGTTGATGTTCCTACAGTTCCTCACATCTCTCTTCTGCTCAGAAGCTTTTCGAGGCAAATTCGGGAGGGAGGGTAAGTTACAGTGTTCCTCTTTGTTATTTCTGGTCCTATACAATCTGTCTCCTCCGCAGCCAACTCCCACTCTTCCCCAATGAGTCTTCCACTTCACCCCAGCTCTGTATTTATTTCCACCTCCATGCTTGTGCTCATGTCTTTCCTCCTCCTCGGAATGACTTCCTTACCTAGGCCATCTCTTACTCATATGTTAGAACATCACCCAAGTCCCAAGTCTATGAACCCCCCACGGCCACTCCTGTTTACATTTATTTCTCTGAGATTTTAGAGCCCTTGCTTCTTCCACCCTGTGTATTTGCAACTTAGTCACAAATGAATGCCAGTCTTGTAATACTCTCTATTTGCCTAGGTTTGTCGCCGCTTTTCTAAGAAAAACAAGTCCCTTGTCAGGAGCTGTGTTGGATCTCTTATATCTCTAATAGCTCTATTGAAGGGTAAACTTCAGGGAAGAGGAACAGAGGCAGTCAACATACCGCTCTTAAAAGCTTAAAGGCGCCTAATGGGAAATTCTATATCATATACAACAGTGACATCTAGTGGTTAGAACGTTGCATGGCCTCTTCGGACTTTTCAGTAGTTGGACAAGACATTTACAAAGAAAAAGTTGCAGATTATTTAATGAATCCAAATTATTCCCATCACTTGTGCTTGCTTATGAAGGGATTTTTAAATGCATATTTATTTTCTCTGCCTTCCCAGTGCCTTCCCCTATCCTTCTGTGACCCAGTGGCCCACAAACTGCTGGTAAGGGGTCCCTGAGTGTGCTTCTTACAAACCACAATTTCCCTTTCCCGTAGGAAGACCGAGAAGCTTTTCATGGCGATTATGTGATTTTTAATTCCCTGCTTCCTGTTAGGATAGAGATTTATGTGCATAAATATTTGTTTTGGAAATAAAGTATGTAATTGAGGAAGAAACTTGAGATGATAAATATGATAGCTCAAGTGGAAACTCATCTCAAAGCCAAATGGGAGAAAAGCAGTGTGGAAAAGGAAAGCTTGTGGACTTTGGCTTCTGAGGCACTTGAGATCAGATGCCAGTTCTTCCCACTAAAGTCACACAGTAGTTATGTCAGACTAACATCCTTGGGACTCAATTTCCTCATCCCAAACAATGAAGTGACATATACCATGCCATGCTGCTTTGGGAGGATTAGAATCATGTAAAACAATTCTGGTCCAGGGGCACCTGGGTGGCTCAGTCAAGCAGTGAGTCTTGATGTCAGCTCAGGTCATGATCTCAGGGTGGTGGGATCAAGCCCTTTAATAGGCTCCCTGCTCAGCTGGGAATCTGCTTGAGGATATTCTCTCCCTCTGCCCCTCCTCCCACTTGTGCTTGTTTGCATATGCATGCACTTGTTTTCTTTCTCTCTCTCAAATGACTAAATTTTTTTTTAGAGATTTTGTTTATTTACTTGAGAGAGTGAGAGAGAGAGAGCATAAGAGGGAAGAGGGTCAGAGGGAGAAGCAGACTCAATCCCAGGACTCCAGGATCATGACCTGAGCTGAAGGCCGTTGCTTAACCAAATGAGCCATCCAGGCACCCCTCAAATGACTAAATCTTTTAAAAAAAATCTGGTCCAGAATAGGTAGTCGATAAATAATAGTTATTATTTTATTTACATTTTACTAAGAATAATTGTCCTCATGTTTCCAACTTGATATTTAAAAAAAAAAAAAATCCTGGCTTTATTTTGGATTATCAATAACTGACTTTGATTCTGACTGAAATTACCTCATCTCTCTTGGTTTCAGATGCTTAAACTGAAAAGTAATGCATTTGGGGAAAATAAGTCTCTGAAAATGAAATAGGAATTCTAATCTACCATAGACATCAAAATTTGAATGGTAATGAAAGGTTTTAAAAACTGGAATGGACTGAGATTATCTTTATATAGGGAACTTGAAAATTTTTAATTCAAGTTATAAATTATAAAAATAATCTGGATTTGTAGAGGGAGAAAAAAGCTCTAGGAATAAATACGTAAACCAATTCATCACACACACACAAAAAAAGTTGTGAAATACTGATTTGTGTGGCCCTCCTGTGGGCAGAGTATGAATCACAATCGCCATTTTAAACTGTATATTTTGTTAGAAAACATCACTTGAGTACTGTCAGTTTTATCTGAAGTGTGAAGTAAAAAGCAAGAGCTTATTTCAATAGTTGGCCTTTTCCCATTATTTGGAATTTGTACAGACTGTTTTCAACATAAAGAATGTTCTATACCATGGTTTATTTCCCAAACCCACAGGTTACTATCATTGTTGGGCCTCAACTATATAACTCCACAAATAGTGGTAGACCAACTAACAACAATGGGCAGTGATGTTTCTTTGGGAAAGTCAAAGAATTTATGGGATGGAAAAAATTTGAGGTCTCTATTCTAAATTCTACTTGAGTATACCAAATCACACCTCTCCCCCAGTTTCAGCTCTAGCAATGAGAGTAAATAATCCCATCCCCATCTAGGAAAGATGCAGCTGTCTTCTCCTATTGGGTATTAGACAAACAACTAGGCATGAGCAGAAGACCTGGGTTCTGATTCTTCCATCTGTTACGGAAGAGGGAGTAGGAGGTCAGGGGTAGTCATTCCAAAACCCCAGGGGGTTAAAGCAAGGTCTGTTTTGTGCTCAAATCAACAACCATTGCAAGTTGGCTACAGCTCTGTTTCAAGTCTTTATTCTGTGATGCAGGCTGAAGTAGCAGCCACTAACAGACATGTTAGTCTGGTGGCAGAGGGAAAAAATAAATTGACAACTGAGATGGCTCAGAGTTTCTTCTCATAAGAAGCTCAGGCCTCTTCCACTCACATTTCTCAGTCAAGGGAAGTTACAGCACCAAGGCTGCTATCAGTGGAATAGTAAATGTACTCCTCTGTACTTCTCTGGAGGGACTTGAGAGAAGGGCATAGTAATAAAGGACAGCAAATATTTTGAACAAATAATGAAATTTACTCCCTTTTGTGAACATAAACAGACCAGCATGGTCTCCGAGTCCTATTTCAGTCAATCCAAAAACTGGAAATGATCATTTCTCCACACAAAGCTCAGGATTACAGTAAACATCAAGTAAAACTAATGTGTGTGTGTGTGTGTGTGTGTGTGTGTGTATGTATATATATGTGTACAAGTTAATACGTATATGTTGTTATATCCTTACCCGGAGATTCTGTCTAGTAGATTTCATGTGGAACCATGATGTCTCTATTTTTTTTCAATGGTCCAGTATTGAGAAGAATTGTGGTAATAAAGTTCTGATAAGTCATCTCCAAACCCAGCCACACATCTTAGAAACTGGAGAGCTGTTAGAAAATACACATTTCTGGGCCTTGTGCCAAAGATTCTGATTCCATGGAGCTCAGATGGAGCTCCAGATTCTGTATTTTTATAAGCTCCCCAGAACATACTCTCATGTAAGACTAGGCAGGGAACCCTTGAGCTCTAGGATCCTTTTTAGCAACAAAATTCACAGCCTATAGTTAGTAACTTCCCCTTTTATGCAGGGAGGGCAATTTTTGTTGTATTGTTTATGTAACTTTGTTTAAACTTTATTTTATCTCAATCTAATACAGATTTAGTCAGCTGATTTTAACCAGGCAAAAAGAACAGATACTGATTTGTTTATAAGAAAACATAATGAATTTTGCTCAGTAAGAGAAAGAGATATGTGACAGAAAAGTAAAGGGAATGATGCTTAAAGTGAACATTATAGTACTGACACAGAAAATAATTATGTTTAGTGCTCCCATTTATTCTGTGATCACAGGCTCTGGCTTAACATACAATATTCTGTATGAAGCCTCAGGATTTGCCTTATGAGATAGGAAATATACCCATCTTAATCTGGGTGCCAGAAAAGTAAAGTCACACAGACTAGAAATAGTAAACCAGGATTCACACTCAGTGCCCCAAACCTCCAGGAAATTCCATCAGAGGCTGCCGAAGAAAAGGGGGAAAGTCAATAGTAACAGAAGTGTCAAGTAAGCAATATTTTATACTTTGTTACACCTCCCAGGTGGCAGCAGTTCACTGGTCTCTTCTCATTGCTGTGTCCCAGATGCCTTTTCTCTACTTGCATACCTCCCTCTCTGTTGTTGTCATTGTGAAGTCAACACTCAGATTAACGATCACAATGTAGCCACACTTTATCATTTACTGAGTATTTTCACAGCTTTATCTTTAACTGTCATCAGAAATAGTATTCAAGAAATGTAGAAATCAAGGATCATAAAGCTTGAGGTGATTTGTCTAAAGCAGGTTTCCAAAAATAAGTATTATTGGACTGGATAATTTTTGTTGTAGGGCTCTGTCTTGTGCATTGCATGATAGTTACCAACATTTGTGGTTTCTACCCACTTGATGCACCACCACCCCCAATTCTAAGAACAAAAAAAGTCTCCAGACATTACCAAATACCCCCTAGAGGACAAAATCATGCTTGGTTCAGAATCACTGGCCTAAAGTGATGCAGCAAACAGGTAGAAAGTACTCTCTGACCCACATCGTGTGGCTACAAACTAGTAGCCACTCTATTTCCCCATAATCCCTTTCGGACCTTTGCTAAGATGAAGTAGAATATTTGTTCTTAACATCTAGTACTGGTACATTCCATTGCATCCCTGAAGCCTCCCTAGAAATGTAAAATTTTGGAGCCTGAAGGTTTTAGTAACATCCAGGAGATGCCTTTATTTTACCAGTGAGCAAGCTAAAGCATAAAGATGTAAGGTGACTTACAATTTTATGGCTCAAAGCTAATTAAAAATAAATTTAAGATTGTTGAAATTCCTGTGAAGTCATATTACTGATACACATTGTATGATGAGAGCACGTCTTGTCCTGTGGCCACATCCATTACCCATCACATTTCTCAAAAGAGTGCATCTGTCATGCCAGTCTTTGTATCTTGAATCTTCTTCACCCTCTATGCCAAACTTTCGGCAGGGTCTAACAGTGGCAATTGAATTACCAAATTAGAATAGCAAGTTAATGGCATAGATGCCCATGGATGAGCTTCCTCCCCCCCATGGATGAGCATTTCTAACCTAAGATTTCTTTTTAATCAGCTGATAAGCAGACCATTTAATAGCAAACAAAACGAAAAAACTAGCTAAAGAACCTTTCTTTACAAAATCCAGGGACCTCCATCAAGCAAAAGGGTGTTTTCAGAATGGAGAGGTCATGGTCCTCCCCAGAGGAGGAGACTCATAGCAGACTCATCCAAGAGATGTTATCCTGTCCCCTACTGCCATTGCCAGGCTCAGGGAAAGCCTCCAGCTAAAGGTCATCTAGCCACTCTATTTCCCCATAATCCCTTTCGGACCTTTGCTAAGATGAAGTAGAATATTTGTTCTTAACATCTAGTACTAGCCTTAAAGCACCTTAAAGAAAAATATTCTCCTTGATATATTCTGTCCTCAGTTAAGTAACACAAACTATGTGGCCAATAAAAATTTGTTAGACAACTTAAAAAAGAAAATCAGGGCTTCCTGATTGATTTTCATGATCCCAATGTCCACCTAGAAGCATTTTGCTTCTCCAACAAATTTCAAGAATTCCGCCTCTTTATCCTCACCCAGGAGAACCTTTAAAAAGAGATCATCCTAATCCAGGGAGCACTTGGAGGTTTCCAGCACATGAGCTTTGGCCTACAAGAGTTTTGCATCTTCTGGTAGGGTGAGATTTAAGCATAATTCTGGTCCCTGAGTCTGGCTGTGCCTGAAGCTGGCAAACTCCCAAAACTGTTTTCGTTTACTTACTTGGTGTTGGATTTCTGTCACTTGTAATCTAAAGAGCCCTAATTAATATACCACCCTCAGGAATAATCAGTTTTGTTGTTGTTCTTATTGTTTAATACATAAAATTTGAAGAAGAAATCAAGTAGGTAACCCAGTTCAGACTATCAGTGCTAAAACAATTCATGCCATACCACTTTTGCTCCTCATGCTGAGGCTTTTCAGTAACCTACAAGTTTCTGTGGTACTAGAAGCCAGTCATCCAAGAAATATAAAATCTGTCATAGGTGTTCCCGTACAATAAAAGGAAAACCACTTTTCTGGCCAGATAAGGATATTTAGAAAATAGGGTAATGCTGTAGTCAAAGAGCTTTCCTTTCTAAACCTTCTCTGACTCCTCCCTTCTGTCTCTAACATTCTGATCACTTCTACTCCACATCTGAGTCCTTTACCCAGCTCCACTTTTCTCACATGTTCTTCCAACAGAATGAGCTCTGTATCCCTTTCATCAAGAAACCAATGGAATCTTAGCTAATGCCCTGGCTCCATGCCAATAGTAGATACTGTTGAGATGTAGCAGTTCCTCAGATTTATAAGTTTTCTCAGGTCTACTCCATCCCTAATTATAATATTCAGGTGTTTGGTGTTGCAAGGGAAAAAACCAATTAATATTTCTCTTTGGCCCCACACAGAATTTCAGAACAGATGGACTTGGATGCCAAATACTGCTGTAGAGTTTAATTTTTTTCTTGCTCTAAATTTAAAATATCATTGTAAAACTGTTTATTAAGAATTTAAAGCTAAGTTTTAAAAAGTGCCCTTTCACTCTTTGAGAAGTGATAGAACATTAGCACATGACCTCAGAATAGGGTTGGTATGTAGGAAACCACCCACCCACACATCTATAAGCATATCTAACATTTGAATTCAGAAATTTGTCCAGTTTAGATCAACAACACAAGAAATTAACTGTGTCAGGTACTTTTTAAAAAAAATTTTCCACATTTTCTGATGTTTTGACATCTTGGGGCCTTGCTGACCCTGGAGGGACTGCTTCTCCCAGAGTTAGCTAATTCCTAGAGAGAGCAAACAATTCATCCTAGAATGCTCCTTTCATAAATAAACATATCAAGAGCCCATACCGTCAAACATCTCCTTTATTAGGCTTTCTCATGCTGAGTGATTTGTGAATTAAAAATTATTTCAGAAAGCTTTATAAAACTCAGAGGGCAAAAGCATTGCTTCTAACAACTTGCTCAATTGTTCATTTAGAGCCTATGATTTAATTATATTATTTTTTTTTAATTTTTTTAAAGATTGTATTTATTTATTTGAGATTTAGAGAGAGAGAGCATAAGAAGAGAGAGGTCAGCAGGAGAAGCAGACTCCCTGTCGAGCAGGGAGCCTGATGTGGGACTCGATCCCGGGACTTCAGTATCATGACCTGAGCCAAAGACTAACCAACTGAGCCACACAGGCGCCCTAATTTTATAATTTATTTATAGAAGGAGCTATTAACAAGCAAGTGACCTCCACATGTAACTAGCTGGTGTTTCTTTGCTTGGAGGAAATTAATCTTGTGATAAATTATACCTTTTCTTTAACTGATGTTTAAATGAGAATGCAGTTGATGGCCTACTGGTAGATAAAAAAATGCATTTATGAACGCCTGGCTGTCTGGCTGGGATATTTTATACACCAGAGCCACATTAATATAATCTTCTATAATTCATATTATGTAAAAATCATATTTTGAAATAAAAGCATAAGTGTCCTTGAGAAGTTACTTTTCCTTCATTTAAAAGAGAAACTTTACAAAAATTCTATATATAAAACAACCAGGGATAGAGCTAGAGTGCTCATTATCTTATGCAATGGATCTCAAACTCTAATTTGCATTAAATCACTTGTAGAGCTTGTTAAAAAAATCTGTATTCATGGTTCATACTCTCCAGAGATTCTGATGCAATAATCTGAGCAGAGGCTTAAGAATCTGTGTTTTTATCAAGAAGTCTGCATTCTGACACAGGTGTTCCAAGAATCACAGTTTAATAATCCCAGAGAAACCATTACCTCCTAAAGACTCATTGTTGAGCCAGTCTACAATCAGCCATCAGCTTTTGGGTCATAAGTTATTTTTTAGTAGCATTTCCTCTCTACATGTTGGGCTGATAATGTTAATTTTATATGTAGATAAATACCTACATGTATCTAGATATATTTATATCATTAATACTCCCTCTTCAGATCCAGACATAAATAGGTGTTTAGGTCATCACTAAATGTCAAACCAAGTTAAGGCAAGTTAAACACTTTGAATCTCAGTTTCCTCATCTTTAAAATGGGATTACAATGCTGCTTCATAGAATTATGGTGAGGATTGAATGAGTAAATGTATATACAACAAAGAGTTAAGAGGTCAGTAAATAGTAGGTATTACTGTTAAAGGATCGGGGCAAAGGCAGTATGACCCAGTGATGCCTTACATTTATAAAGAAATTGCTTTATGGTTTCTGGAGCTCTTTGACATACATCATGTCATTATACTCACACAATATGTATGTGAAATAGAAGGTATAGGGTTTTATTCCAATTTATAAGTCAGATTCACAACGCAGAGTACTAACCACTATACGATCACGGCGAGCTACCGGGGACCTGTTATAAGTCAGATTCAACTTAAGTCCGCTGTCATGAGCATTTGCTCACAGACTAGTGGGGGGAAAAATGAGCCTCAGAGTAGTTGAAAGGGTAAAGGGTAGGAGTTTCTTTGGCCTTTTGAAGCCAAGAAATTAGTGTGCCACAGAATTCCCCTGTAGACTTCAGAGCTTCTAGTGAGTTTCAAATTTATAGAATGGCAAAGCAGAGTAGCTCAGTGGCTATGAGCTTAGGTTTTAGAGTAGACAGATTTGGTTCCACCACTTTAATAGTTGTGTTGGGGTGCCTGGTAGCTCAGTCATTTAAGTGTCCAACTCTTGATTTCAGCTCAGATCATGATCTCAGGGTTATGGGATTGAGACCCATGAAGCTCTGCACTCAGCTGTGAGTCTGCTTCTCTCTCTCTCTTTCTCTCCCTCACCCCTTCCCTTGCTGGTGTACTCTCTGTATCTCTCACAAGTAAATTTCTAAAAAATCTTTTAAAAAATGGTTGTGTTACCAATATTATTTAAGCCTTCTAAGCGTCAATTTCCTCTTGTAAAAACAAGGCTAATAAAACAGTGACTAAATAAGATCTATTGCATAGTAATATCTAATATTTATTTATTGAAGCTTCCATCCCAGAGTATAGCAGAGTAATGCTCAGAATAGAGATGGTATATACCTGCCCACTCATGCAACCTACAAGTACTACTGATATTTGGGAGTTCTTGATTACTATTGCCAACTCAAGAGTGAAAAAATGAATTTTTTCTAATGTGAAGAGATAGCTAATGGACAAAAGATTAGTCACCATTATAAGTACTTACTTTATTAGGATACAGAGTAAACATGAAGAGACTGTGTTGATAAACCCAGATCACAAAATGACGCCATGGCAAGGTCAGATTTCTGCTCTGTGCAAGACCTTTTTTCTTCTCTAGAGATTGCTATGATCCTTTCATTTTATTCCAAGGAAAGAATTTCACTTGGGGAATTCCCTTATAGAGTTCCATGGTTTTATCCCACATGCTCTTGGTCTGGAAAATTACTTTGTAATCTTCTGTTTAATATTCTGAGTTTCTGTTAAAGATGGAATTTTTGCTGAGTTAAAGGCCCACACAGTTCTTACAGGTTCCAATTTGGCACCAACCCTAAATCTTTTGTGGCTTTGAGTTAGTCTTGGCAGAACACTTCCAGAGTAGGAGGATTTTTAATGGGTTTCTTTAAAGAGTCACTTTAAAGTGTTCATTTAGGCTCAAACCAAAGTAAACTGACCATTTTATTCCCATGAATTTTAGAGGGCCAAGGGTTAGAATTCAGGGGAAAATGTGGTAAGCAAACCTACTGAGAATTTAGCTGATACTGTGGTTTGATACTATAAAACAGAAGCAAGACCGTGGTGTCACTAAAAGAAACTTTCTCACAAAGGCTTCTTTAAAATTTCCACTCTTATGCTCCCATAATATTGGTGGTGTTTCGAATATATAGATATACATGTACACATAAACACACGTATATATGTTTTTTATACCAATGCCAAAAGTTGAGTGGTAAAAATTGATACTTTGCTGAAAATCAAATCATAATATGAACTTCCAATATAAAGGAATAATTAAAATTTTTACGGAAAATCGAAGTGAAAATTTTAAAGTCATGATAGTGAATGCTGCAATAAACATGACAGTGAAGAGCCATAATGTTCCACTGTCAGCTGCTACTAGATTCTAGAGTGACTACGCAGCATTTTTATCTTACTTTGTAGAAATTTATCTGAGATAAGTGAAAGACAAAAATATTCTCTCACAATGGCATTTTCTCTTCTCCATAGTCTTTATATTATTTATTATGTCTGAAAACTGTATGATTTTGAAACTTTTTATCCTCAGGAATATTTGAGATGGCAAACTGATACTCTGCTTTTAATTCTTGTTCATAAGTTGTGAAGAATTTCCAATGAGACTTTTTCTTGAGAGAACTCACATTTTAAATATAGTTTAAATGTTAAAAATTAAATATGTCTTATAATGGTAACATTGTTTGATGTTATAATAAATGTTAGCATCCAATAATTCTATAAAGATTAAAATAATACTCCTTGATTTCTATTGTACTCTATCTTTTTAATCATGTACTAACTATTTTTCATAATCTTAAATCTATCTAGCTAAAGTAGCTTTTCTACTAATAACACCTTAGTCGAATTTATTTTGTTAACTGTTCTTTTTCTATTGAAAAATAGTTGACATATAGCATTTAAGGTGTTTAATTTTAAGGTATATTTAAGGTGCTGATCTGATACATTTATGTATTGCAATATGATTATCAATATAGCATTTATACCTGTGTCATATCATAAAACAATAATTTCGTTTTGTGTTGAGAACATTTAAGAGCTAGTCTCTTCAGTTTAATAATTCTAATTTGTTGTATTTTCTTATTAAATATTTACTTTAAAAAAAACTAAATATCCCATCTGGGATTCAAATAAAATTATTCTAGTAAGCAAAAAAAAAAGTCTCTTAGCAACTTTGAAGTATGATTACAGTATTGTTGACTATAATCACAATGCTCTACATTAAACCTCGAGAATTTCTTCATCTTCTAGCTGTAAGTTTATACCCTTTGACCAACATCTCCCTGATTCCCCTACCTTCCAGCCACTGGGAACAACTTTTCTATTCTCTTTCTATGAGTTTGACTTTTTAAGGTTACATATGTTAGTGAGACAATGCAGTATTTGTTTTTCAATCTCACTTAGCATAATGCCTTCAGGGTCCATCCATGTTGTCCCAAATGGCAGGATTTCCTTCTTTATCATGGTTGGATAATATTCTGTTGTATACATTTACCATATCTTCTTTGTGGAGACTTAGATTGTCTCCATGTCTTGGCTATTGTGAGTAATGCTGCAGTAAACATGGGGGTACAGATATCTTTTCAATATACTGTT
Source organism: Mustela nigripes (assembly GCF_022355385.1). NCBI lineage: Eukaryota > Metazoa > Chordata > Mammalia > Carnivora > Mustelidae > Mustela > Mustela nigripes. Next base: position 54,283,750 of record NC_081560.1, on the reverse strand, counting down.
TTTGTTTCCTTTGGATATATACCCAAATACTGGATCATATGGTAGTTCTATTTTTAATATTTTAAGGAAACTTCATAATGTTTTCCATAGTTACTAAACCACTTCCATTCCCACCCTTGTCTTGTTCCTGACCTTAGAGGAAAAGCTTTCAAACTGTTATCATTGAGTATGTTACCTGTGGGCTTAATATACATAGATTTTATTATGTTGAAGTAATTCCTTCTGTACCCAATTTGTTGAGAACTTTATCATAAAAGAGGTTGAATTTTGTCCAGTGCTTTTTCTATTGTGTATCTATTGAGCTGATCATATAATTTTTATCATTTGTTCTATTAATGGGATATATCACATTTATTGATTGGAATATATTGAATCATCCTTGCATCCTAGGAATGGATCCCACCTGTTCATGGTATATGATCCTTTTAATGTGCTGTTAAATTTGGCTTGCTAGTGTTTTGTTGAGAATTTTTGCATCTCTATTCAAAATAGATATTAACCTATAGTTTTCTTTCTTGTAGTATCCTCATGTAGGTATCAGGTTAATGCTGTCCTATAAAATGAGTTTGTAAGTGTTCCTCGTATCCAATACTTTGAAATAGTTTGAGAGGGATTGGCGTTAATTCTTCTTAAGTGGTAGAATTTACAGGGAAACCATCTGGTCCTGGGCCTTTGTTGAGAGGTTTTTGATTATTGATTTAATCCCTCTACTCATTATTCAATAGGTTATATTGTTTTCTAGGCATTTATTCATTTATTCTAGGTTATGTAGTTTCTTGGTGTACAATTGTAGTTCATTATATCATAATTGTCTCTTTTGATCTTTTGTGTTCTGTGTTAGTGGTAGTATCTCCTCTTACATATCTGATTTTATATCTGTCTGAATAATCTATCCATTGTTGAAAGTAGAGTATTGAAGCTTTCAACTATTATTGTGTCATTGTTTATTTTTCCCTTTATATCTACTAATACTTAATAAATTTAGGTGTTCTATTGTTGGGTGCATAAATATTTACATTTGTTATGTCCTCTTAATGAATTGACCCCTTTATCATTATATAATGATCTTCTTTATCTCTTATTGCAGTTTTTGACTCAATATCTTTTTCCATCCCTTCACTTTGAATGTATATGTATCCTTAGAGGTGAAGTGAATCTCTTGTAGGCAACATATATTGTGGTTTTTATTGTTACTGTCTTTTCATCCAGCCACTCTGTGCCTTTTGATTAGAGAGTTTAACCCATTTATATATTAGTAATTTTTAATAGGTACTAACTAATGCCATCTTTTTAATTATTTGCTGGTGGTGTTATAGTTCCTTTGTTCCTTTCTTCCTCTCTTCCTGCCATCCTTTGTGAATTAATGATTTTCTATAGTGGTATACTTTAATTGCCTTTTATCTTCTTTTAAAGATTTTCTTTTTATTTATATATTTTAGAGACAGAGAGAGTGTGCATGTAAGGGGGTGGTAGCAAAGGAGAGGGAGAGAGAATCTGAAGCAGACTCTGTGCTAAGCATGACGCCCACTGTAGGGTGGGCTCAATCCCACCACCACAAGATCATGATCTGAGCTGTAACCAAGAGTTGGATGCTTAACCGACTGAACCACCCAGATACCCCATCTTCTATTTATCTTTTATAAGTTTTTGCTTTGTTGTTACAATGTGTTCCAATTAGGGAGAATCAACATAAAACATATTATGGATTTAACAGTCTGTTTTAAACTTATGACAGTTTTAATCATATACAAATACTCCTTTCCCCAACATTTTGTTTTAGTATCATGATTTATCTCTTTTTATATTGTATATCCAATAATTAATTATTATAGTTATAATTATTTTTACTAATTCTGATCTTAAACTTTACACTAGAGGTAAATGATTTAATACATCATCACATTATGGTACTGGAGTATTTTGAATTTGACTATTACTTATTTTATCAGTGTGTTTTATATTTTTACATTAATTTTGTATATTTGCATCCTTTCATTTCAGTTTTAAGAACTCCTATCAGCATTCCTTGTAATGCGGGTCTAGTAATGAAAAATTCCTTCAGCTTTTGTTTGTCTGAGAAAGGATAACTCTTCTTTATTTCTGAAGAACACCTTTGCCAGCTCTAGTATTCTGGGTTGACAGATTTTTTTTTTGTTCCAATGCTTTGAATATATCATCCTGCTCTTCTGACATGCAAGATTTCTTTTTATTTTTTTTTAATTTTATTTATTTATTTGACAGATGGATCACGAGTAGGCAAAGAGGCAGGCAGAGAGAGAGGAGAAAGCAGGCTCCCCGCTGAGCAGAGAGCCCGATGCGGGGCATGATCCCAGGACTCTGAGATCATGACTTGAGCAAAAGGCAGAGGCCTTAACCCACTGAGCCACTCAGGTGCCCCTGACCTGCAAGATTTCTGCTGAGAAATCCACTGATAGCCTTATGGGGATTATCTTGCACGTGAAGAATTTGAACTTCCTTATTTGATGAACTTTGATGTCTAAATGTTTCCCTGGTTTGGAGAGGTTCTCAGTCATTACTTCTTTAAAACAGCTTTCTGCCCTTTTCTTCCTCTCTTTTCCTTCTAAGGCTCCAATAATTCATATATTGTTTCTCTTAATAGTATCCTATTGTCCATATAGACGTTCTTCACTCTTTTTCATTTTTTTTTCCTTTGTTCTCCTCTGACCTGTAATTTCAAATGTTCCATCCTCTACTTCATAGATTCTCTCTTCTACTTCATCTAGTGACCTGTTGATGCTATTGCATTTTTTATTTTATTTTCTGATTCTTCAGCTCCAGAATTTCTGTTTGTTCTTTTTTTTTTTCTATCTCTGTTATACTTCTCATTTTGTTCATTTATTTTTTCCTGACTTTATTAAATTGTCTTTCTATTTTCTAATACTAGCTTGCTGAGCTTCCTTAAAACAACTACTTTGAATGCTTAATCAGGCAAATTGCAGATTTCCATTTCTTTGAGAAATGGAAAATCATTGTGTTCCTTTAGTGGTGTCCTGCTTCCTTCTTTTTTATGCTCCTTAAAATCTTGCAGTACTGTCTTTGCATTTAAAGAAGCAGTCACCTCCTGTCTACTGACTGGCTTCAGGATAAAGAATACCTCCATCAGCAGTGTTAGGGATTCTGAGGCATTCTCAGGATTTTTCTATGGATATACCTGCTCCCCATCCTTGTTCCCTTGGAAATGCTTAAGATTGTGTGCCTTCTCTTGATTTTGCAAAACCAAGCCAGGTGCTGACAGCTTTTTTGGTTTTTTTTCCCCCTAGAATGCTGCTCAATTTTGTGTGTTATCTCCCAGTCCCGCAGAATCAGGCAAGTTTTTTATGCATGTGTATGTATGCTCACTAGCTATCTGCAAAGGCTTGCTTCCACAACCCCCAGTGGGTAGGGCCGGGGCAGGTGAGACATGCAGAGTGTTGGGGTGTTCATAGGCCAGCTTGGGACGGGGCTGCAGGCAAGAGGTCCCTAGCAGTTTAAGAGTTGGCTTTCTGCCATACAGTTAATAGGATCTGCATTCCTTTTGTACATTCCAAACCCTGGCTGCTGTTCTATAAGCCACTCCGTGCCCTGCAGTCAAATAGCAAGCCTCAATATTGTGGATAGAGTAAGAACTAGGAATAGATATCTTTAGCAGCTTCCCACCCAGGTTGGAAAGTGAAGCTGTTTCTTTTACTTCTTCAATCCATCCTATCTTACAACTTTTCCTCTAACACTATACTGAAACTTCTCCATTGGATTCCTAGACTTCCCCGAAGACACTGTTACCTGTAAATGATTGTCTAAATTGGTGTGCTTTGGGAAAGAAATGGTAGAAAGCTCCTATTTCATCATTTTGATCCCTGTCCAACTATGACTTTGCTCTTTTTTTTTTTAATAGTGATGTTACAGCCACTTGTGTTAATTGATATGGCTTTTTTTTCCCAAAAGTGACAAAATGAAGCAAATATGAATTGTTGTATGCAACCACCCCAAATCGCTAAGGAAATGTTGAAAAACAATAATAAAACCGGGGGCATCATGTTACCTGATTTCAAGCTTTATTACAAAGCTGTGATCACCAAGACAGCATGGTACTGGCATAAAAACAGACACATAGACCCATGGAACAGAGTAGAGAGCCCAGATATGGACCTTCAACTCTATGGTCAATTAATCTTCAACAAAACAGGAAAAAATATACAGTGGAAAAAAGACAGTCCCTTCAATAAATGGT
>NC_081560.1:54254349-54279122 GCF_022355385.1 Mustela nigripes | reverse complement strand
CATCATCACTAGCCATCAGGGAGATTCAAATTAAAACCACATTGAGATACCACCTTACACCAGTTAGAATAGCCAAAATTAACAAGACAGGAAACAACATGTGGAGAAAGGGGAACCCTCTTACACTGTTGGTGGGAATGCAAGTTGGTGCAGCCTCTTTGGAGAACAGTGTGGAGATTCCTCAAGAAGTTAAAAATAGAACTTCCCTATGACCCTGCCATTGCACTCCTGGGTATTTACTCCTGGGTATATACCCCTTTGGGGTATATACTACCCCAAAGATACAGATGTAGTGAAAAGAAGGGCCATCTGTACCCCAATGTTTATAGCAGCAATGGCCACGGTCGCCAAACTATGGAAAGAACCAAGATGCCCTTCAGCAGACGAATGGATAAGGAAGATGTGGTCCATATACACTATGGAGTATTATGCCTCCATCAGAAAGGATGAATACCCAACTCTTGTAGCAACACGGATGGTACTGGAAGAGATTATGCTGAGTGAAATAAGTCAAGCAGAGAGAGTCAATTATCATATGGTTTCACTTATTTGTGGAGCATGACAAATAATGTGGAGGACATGGGGAGTTAGAGAGGAGAGGGGAGTTGGGGGAAATTAGAAGGGGAGGTGAACCATGGGAGACTATAGACTCTAGAAAACAATCTGAGGAGTTGAAGTGGTGGGGGGGTGGGAGGTTGGGGTACCAGGTGGCGGGTATTGTAGAGGGCACAGATTACATGGAGCACTGGGTGTGGTGAAAAAATAATGAATACTGTTATGCTGAAAATAAATAAAAAATAAATTTTAAAAATGAAGCAAATAGTTATATAATTCAAATAAGGAAGTAAGGTATTGTTAAGTTGTAGAATACTTTTACTGTTCAGTAAGGATTAAATGGCTTGCCCAAAGTTATGTCTAGTGTGAGTGGGGAATCCAGAATCGGATAGGCAGTTTGCCTCTACAACTGTGCTTTGTAGTATGATGGCCTTTGGCCATATGTGGCTCTTTAAATTTAAATTAAATGATATGAAAATAGAAATTCAGTTCCCTCACTAGCTACATTGCAAGTGGTCAATAGCTACACTTGCCTTGTGACTACCATATTGGATAGTAAGGAGAATATTTCCATTTTTGCAGAAAGCTCGGTTGGATGACACCACTATAGAAACAAAATTCTTGGCCTTTCTATACTATATCACTTCATCTGTACTTTTATATACCATTGTCAGATTATTAAAGCAAATTTATTCTCAGTTTTAATTATTCCATCTGTGCTGATGACCACTATAGCTGTAGCTTGGCAGTTTTCTTAATTATCAGTGACACATTTCTATCTATATGCCAGATATATTCACTTGGACAGTCTGATATTGATCCAAATATATTTTAAAATTGAATATCTCCTTTTCTCTAAAACCAACAGCTTCCCTTGACTTCCCCAATTCCATCTTTGTTACTTTTTTATTTCCAGATAGTAAGGTTAGTCACTGAACTTTTATTTTTTTGTTCCTTTTTGCTTGTTCTCTGAATCTATATCCAATCAAACTATCCTTTCAAGGGATATCTGGGTGGCTAAGTTGCTTAAGCATTCGACTTTTGATTTTGGCTCAGGTCATGATCTCAATGATCTCAGTGTCATGAGATGAAGCACCACATGGGGCTCCTCACTGAGCATGGAGCCTGTTTAAGATTCACGTCCTCCCTCTCCCTTTGCCCCTCCCCCTCAAATGTTTGTCTCTCTAAAGGTTAAAAAAAATGACTTTTCTGAAAATGAAATATGACTCTGAAATATGACTTTTCTATTGCCATGACACTGGACCTAATGGGTGTATTGAATCTTGTTTTTCCACAAGTCCTTCCAATCTACCCATGACATCGGGTTAATAATACCAAATATCAGTGGCCTTATCCCTCTCAGAAAATTACAATATTTACCTTTAAATGGTTGAATGCCTTTTACAATCTTATCTACCTTATCTGTTTCTCCATTTCTGCACGAACTATTCATTCTAACCAGACTGGTCTCATTCCTCCATTATGATACAGTTTACCTTTGCATTCCTAAAATTATGTTCTTGTTCCTCCTCCACACATCTTCACTTATTGAAATCTTAACATCCTCTAAGGGTTAGCCTCAGGGGCCTCCTCATCTGTGGAGTGAAACCATTTTAGGTCATTATGTTCTTTTCAGCTGCTGGAGTAGTCACTCTAGTACTAGTCTTCATATAACTTTCTGTTTTACTAAGTGTATTAGTCAAGATTCTACAGAGAAACAGAACCAATAGGATATAGATATCCTGTTGGGTTTATCTGTATATTTTGGTATCTGTGTATGGGTGTGTGTGTATGTGTATATGTATGTGTATGGAAAGAGAATGAGAGAGAGGAAGAGAGAGATTGATTTTAAGGAATTGACTTACATGAGTATGTTATCTGCCAAGTCTGAAATCCTCAGGGCAGGCTAGAAGAATGGAAATTTTGGCAAGAAGTTGATGATGTCTTGTGTCTGAAGGTACTATGGAGACAGAACTCTTTCCCCTTGAGGGGACCTCAGCCTTTTCTCTTAAGGCCTTTAACTGATTGTTAAGTTGTAGAATACAACTTAAGGCCTACCTACATTATGAAAGATAATCTGCTTTACTCAGAATCTACTGATTTAAGTGTTAATTACATCTAAAAAATTACCTTCCCAACAACATTTAGATGGCTATTTAATAAAAAAAAAAAAAAGTGGATGCTATTGCCTAGCTAAGTTGATACATAAAATTAACTTTAAATCACTTTAGGTATGTATAGAATTCTTAATTCCACAATCCACAATCCAGCTACATATGTGGATGGGGGACGGGAACAGCATTTGAAGAACTGCAGTAAGTCAAAGTGTAAATACTTCAGGATATAAAAACATTTGGAGCTTGTGAAGAGTATAAAACCACTCATCCATTTCAGAAAGCATAGCTTTATGGAGAAAATGGAAACAAAAAATTTTGTGAAATTTGTCCATACACAACAATAATCTTTCTACTACTAATTTGTTCCTTTTGGAGCTTCTGTGAAATTCATATCTTCTTTTATCTAGTCAAAAATCCTATGCTTTCCACCCAACTCTTTTAGCTGTGCATCAAATCATTCTTACCCAGCATGCTTAATTAAGTGCCACTCAGAAAATTTCTTCCCACGGTGATATTTTGTCATATGACTTTCCATTTTGCCATATGAAATCAGATTTTTTTTTTGTTTTAAAGCAAGAGCCCTGAGGTACCTGGCTGGCTCAGTCAGTGGAGTTTCTGACTTCACCTAAGGTGGTGAGTCTGAGCCCCAGACTGGGCATGGAGTCTACTTAAGAAAAAAAAAAAAAGTAAGATCCCTTGTAAACAAAATGTTTCTTTCTAAGTTTATATTTATTTGTACCCTCTGTAGTACTTGCCATGATAACTTCTTTGTACTTACTAACAGCTGACTGACAGGTAGTTCTTTGGCTAAATAAGATGTTCTAAGTTCTATTGCCACATTACCTACTGATTTTTGAATATTACTACCTGATTATCTCATCAGTTTCTCACACTTGACATGTTTCAAACTAATCTTATCTTCCTTTTGAAACATTGTTAGGACATGGAAGAACAAAAGGGCAGCTATCATGGACAACTTATATCTTTTCATATAATGATGACCTCCTCAGTGCCCTTGACTTTTTTTCATCTTGTGTCCCTTTACCTCAATGCACTTTTTCTTTCTACCATATAAATCATACTCCCTCTGCCTGGGATACTCCTTCCTGACTACAAGAACCCCTTTCTTGTAATCCACCTTAAACATTTCCTTCTATAAGAGGTTTTGTCTGACTAGAGAGTTTAATTGCCATATTACTCTTTATGATATCGCCCTATTTTAATTCTATGAATAAAACTTAACACAATCTCATTTTTTTAAAATGCACTCCATGAGATTCTGATAGCAGAGGTCCTTTGTTCACACTTTAAAACTATGCTATGGACAGTAGATAAGAACAGTATGTTGCCATTACACTGTATTTTAAACTTTATTTTTATATTCTTAGTTTTAGGGAAAAAAAGTGCCTTCTATTTTTCAAGACTTTGCATCAAATGCCATAGAATTGTGCTTCTCAAAATTTGATGTGCATACAAACCACCTGGAGAATCTTGTTAAAATGCAGATTCTATTCAGTAGTTTTAGGGCAGGACCCAAAATTCTGCATTTCAGAAATGGATTCTAAAAGGCATGATTCAGTACAGCAACTGTGAAAAACAACATGGGGATTTCTCAAATATGAAAAATGGAAACACCATATGATCCAGCAGTTACATTTCTGGGTATATATTTGAAAGAAATCAAGTCACTATTTTTTTTTTAAAGATTTTATTTATTTACTTGATAGAGATCACAAGTAGGTTGGGCAGAGGCCCAACCCACTGAGCCACCCAGGCGCCCTCAAATCACTATCTTGAAGATGTTATCTGTTCCCCCATGTTCATTACAGCATTATTTATAATAGCAGAGACATGGAAACAACCTCTAAGTGTCCATCAACAGAAGAATGAATAAGGAAGATGTGGTGTGTACACAACCATAGACACACACACACACACACACACACACCCCAAGAATATTATTTCCATAAAAAAAGAAATCCTGCCATTTATGATGAATCTTGAGGGCACTATTCTAGGTGAAATAAATCAGAGAAAGACAAGTATCATATGATCTCCTTTATATATGGAATCTAAAAAAAATTATTTACTTTTTTATACACTAACATTGATCAAGAAAGAAAATTTTAAAAAACCATCCCATTATAATAGCATCACGAGAAACAAAAGAATTAGGAATAAACTTAGTCGAGGAGGTGAAAGATGCATACACTGAAAACTACAAAACATTGCTAAAAGAAAGCACAAATGTGAATCCATCCTATGTTCATGGACTGAAAGACTTAATATTGTCAGTTATACTGTTGACAGTATAACTGAAAGTGATCTACAGATTCAATACAATCCTTATCAAAATCCCAGTAATGTTTATTGCATAAACAGGAAAACTCATCCTAAAATTCCTATGTAGTTTTAGTAGCAAATAACAAAACAGTCTTGAAAAAGATAGCAAATAACAAATAGCAAAACAATAGAAAAATAATAAATAGCAAAGACAATCTTAAAAATAGCAAAAATAATCTTGAAAATGAAGAAGAAATTTGGAAGACTCACACTTCCTGATTTTAAAACATTACAAAGCTGTAGTAATCAAAACAATGCAGGACTATTGTGAAGACATACAAGCCAATGGAATAGAATAGAGAGCTCAGAAATAAACCCTCACATATGTGATGAAATGATACTCAGCAAGGATGTCAAGATCATTCAATATGGAAAAGATAGCATTTTGAACAGAATGAAACTGCTGCTGGTAAAACTGGATATCTACATATAAGAGAATGAAGTTAGACCCTTCACTTTACACTGTATGGAAATATTAACTCAAAATAAATAAAAGATCTAAATGTAAGGACTAAAACTACAAAACTTTTAAAAGAAAACATAGGGGGAAAGCTTTCTGACATTGGATTTGACAATAATTTCTTGACTATGACACCAAAAGCCCAGGCAACAAAATAAAAAATAGATAAATTTGACTCCAGCAGAATAAAAAACTTTGTGCATCAAAGGATATAATCACAAAACTAAAAAGACCACCCACAGGGGCACCTGGGTGGCTCAGTGGGTTAAAGCCTCTGCCTTTGGCTCAGGTCATGATCTCAGAGTCCTGGGATCGAGCCCCACATTGGGCTCTCTGCTCAGCAGGGAGCCTGCTTCCTCCTCTCTCTCTGCCTACTTGTAATCTCTGTCTGTCGGGTAAATAAATAAAATCTTTAAAAAAAAAAAAAAGACCACCCACAAAATGGGAGAGAATATTTGCACATCCTATATCTGATAATGGTTTAATATCCAGAATACATAAAGAATTACAGCTTAACTACAAAATAAAAACATTTTAATGGGCAGGTAACTTAAACAGACATTTCTATACAGAAGACAAAAAAAAATAGCCAATGAAAAATTAAAACATGCTCAATTTCAGTAATGATTTAGGGAAATACAAATCAAAACCATGATGAGATGCCATTTCACACCTATCAAGATACTGTTATCAATAAACCAGAAAATAAAAAGTTTTAGTGAGGATATGGAGAAATTGGAACTCTTGTGCATTGCTGGTGGGAATGTAAAATGGTATAGCCACTGTAACAAACAATATGGCAGTTACTTGAAAAGGTAAGCATAGAATTGCTATATGATCCACAATTTCCACTTCAATTCCAAAACAATTGAGAGAAGGACTCTAATACTTATATACCAATGTTCATAGTAGCATTATTCACAGTCACCAATAGGTGTAAACAGTCCGAATGTCCATCAACTGATGAATGGTTAAACAATGTGGTATATATAATTGATGAAATACTATTAGCCTTAAAAAAGGAATGGAACTTTGATACATGCTATATCGTGGATGAACCTTGAAAGCATGCTGAGTGAAACAAGCCTAACACAAAGGACAAATATTACACTGTTCTACTTATCTGAGTTACCTATATTAGACAACTTCATAGAGATGGAAGGTAGAATGGTAGTCACCAGAAACTGGGAGAGGAAAGAATGGGAGGTTATTATTTAATAGGTACGGAGTTTCAATTTGGCATGATGAAAAAGTTTTGTACTGGTGATCTTTGCACAACATTATGTATGTACTTAATGCCACTAAATGGTAATTTAAGCATGGTTAAAATGTTTAATTTTATTTTATGTATATTCTGCCACAATTAAAAACAAATGATTCTGCATGTCTAATAAAATCTCAGGTGTTAGCTGGTGCTGCTGGTCTTGGAACCACATTGAGTAGCAAGACTATAATATAGAGGAAAAGTGTTGGGGAAGAAGGATTTGTGTGAGTTTCTCAGGAGAAGGGACTGTGTCTTTCTATTTTTGTAGACAGCTGCTACGTTGTACAAGCTCAATACCTTTTTTAGTGAATTTTTGAAGGGATAGGTAAAGAAATACAATCAAATAGGGTAACTAAGAAATGGAATAAAAGAAAGAATGTGTCAGTGAACATGATACAAATATGAGAAAAGCCTAGAAGAAAATCAGGGACACTACAGGTCTTTAAGTGTTTCTTTGAATCACTTGAGTTTTTTTGCTCACTTTGTTTCCCATGTGCAGTATTGCATGAAGAACATAGTGTGTTTTACCTGGGAATTAAACATTGTTTTAATCTGATATTACAGCATGGTCAGAAAATAAGCTTGGTAAAGCACAACGTGAAAGTACAGTTAGTTATTTGTTGAGGAGAGAAACCACACATGATTTTGGTGTAAAGAACATACCATGCACTGACTGAGGTAAGCCATAATTGTTTTTATTTTTTTATGAATTTGTGTATTTTATTATGTAATTGTTAAATTCTATAAAATACAAATGATCAGTAGAGTTGATTATTACTTTCCTTACAAATATGCCAAATAACTGGAGATAATGTAAAGTCAGTATAGCAATTATAAAGATTTCTTATATTATAATCTTATGACCATTGATCCCTGAAAAAGAAATAATATGCCAATGTATTTGTATCATATTTTACTTCTCAGCCACTAAAAAATGACCTGTTGAAATTCATTCCTTCATGGGGGAGCTTACTATTTAAAAGTGTAGAGGTTTTGGTTTTTGGTTTTGGGGTTTGTTTGTTTTTTTTTGTTTTGTTTTTTTGTTTTTGTTTTTGTTTTTGTTTTGATACTTGGATAGTATTTCATTAGTCAGTAATTCTACTCTAGAGTTTATTTTTTTTAAGATTTTATTTATTTGTTTGACAAAGAGAGAGATCACAAGTAGGCAGGCAGAGAGGGGGAAGCAAGCTTCCCACTGAGCAGAGAGCCCGACATGGGGCTCACTCCCAGGACCCTGAGATCGTGACTTAAGCTGAAGACAGAAGCTTAACCCATTGAGCCACCCAGGTACCCTCTACTAATATAATAATACTAATACTTCATGGAGTTTAAATCCATATTATTTATAATCATCTCAATATCAGTATTATGTTACATTGCCTAACAAGTGAGACTGAGTCAAAATACATTGCAATGAAATGAAAATTTATGTACATAATTACAATCGTAAGACAGGCTAGGATTCTGAAGTGTCATCCAAAGAAAGAATAAATTATTCTCAATATAATTTTAATGATCAATGGGTTTTCAAAGTATTCTGATTTTTTTGACAGCTATTTATACATGATAGACGCTCAAACTTGCTTATACTTAGTAAATTAGAAAGCCCTCCTCGCTAAAACTGCTGACTAACAGAAATTTGCATCAACTTTTTATATCGAAAAGTAAGCATGAGAAGTTTAAAAGTTTCATCAATTACAATCAAATAAGTGGCAGAATAGGAATAAAATCCAGTGTCCTGAAAAAAAACACATTATCTATGGAATCTGGCTTTCCTTTTATTTCATTTCTAGAATTTTTATTAGCTCCAAATCTAAGCCCAGGATGAAGCAACAAAATTATATATTCAGTGGTAACATCTGAAAAAATAGCTTCCTAACCAGAAACTTCATTTGGGGTGCTCTTAAGGATGTGAAGAATGCTTTATATCAACTAATGATGACATTTTACACAGTCATGCTATATTTCTTAATATTTCAGAAGAATTGAATTATAAATATGGCAAATTCTGAAAGAGCTGAAGAGATGCATGAAAATTATCAGAGAAATGGGTAAGCTTTTCCTAAATTCTACAAAAAATGTTCTGCAACTTCAAATATATCTTATCCTTTTCAAAACTATAGCAAAAATGTTAATAACTTTTTTCTAAAAAGAGCAATGCCTATTTGCATTTTTCTGGACCTCATCTTAATCACTATTACAACTGGCTTAATAGCAACTTTAGGAAGTGTAATAGCTATAGGATTTATTGATTTAGTACTTTTAGTTCTTCAGATCTCTCTTCTGAATTTCTTGTACCTTACCAATATAAGAGGAGAAATACCTGAATATTTTCAATTCAATTCTCCATGGAAATTTTATTCCATGTGGTACAGTTAATGAAAGAAAATACTGGATTCTGTTTATTTTTCACTAAATGGATGTCTGTGTGTCTATGTATGTGTGTATATTATAAAAATTTCCTATACCTATAATCCATTAATTTATAGATTTAAAATTGAAATGGTTTAAAGTCTATTTTAATTTAACTTTTACCATAATAATTGTGTTACACTTAGACAGATGAGCTGTAAAATCCAAGAGCCCTCCTTTTGATCTCCTGTTTCATTAATGCAGGACTACAAATAACCAGAAAGAGAGTTCTCACTGTATCTCAACTCTGATAGAAGAGAGACTTTCAAAAAGACTACCTGAATCTTCCTTCAAAGGCTTTTCATGAAGGTCAATGGGTGACAGAAAAGTTTCCCTGAAACAAAATGTATCAAAAGAGAGCATACTGAGTCTTACTCTTTAAAATCAGCATTTGGGAGACACATGGCTGGCTCAGTTGGAGGAGCATGTGACTCTTGATCTCAGGGTGCATGAGTTCAAGTGTTACATCAGGTGTAGAGATTACTTAAATAATGAAATGAAAAACTTTAAAATCAGCATTTGGAATAATGGAAGAGCTATACAATCTTAAAGTACTTGTCATCTATGAAACATCTCAGAGCAGATTGGCCCAGTACTTAAGTAAATTATTAACCTCAAGAGGAATAAAATTAAGTGACTTGTCATTTATCAAAGCTGACAGAACAATATGTTATAAAGCTGAAGAAAAGAGTCAGAAGTTCATCTTTCTATAATGTATTTTTTAGAAAAGATAATCTGATGACCTCCAGTCTTCCATTAATGTTTAAGAATCTTTTGTGTATGTGCTATTGATGGGAATGCAAGCTGGTGCAACCACTGTGGAAGATAGTATGGAGGTTCCTCAAAAACTTAAAAACAGAGCTACCCTTTGGCCCAGCAATTGCACTACTAGGTATTTATCCAAAGAATACGAAAGTGCTGATTTGAAGGGGCATGTGTACCCCAGTGTTTATAGCAGTAATGTCCACAATAGCCTAACTATGGAAAGAATCCAGTAGTCCAGCAGCAGATGGATGGAAAAAGAAGAGGTTGTGTGTATGTGTGTCACACATACACTGGACTATTACTTATCCATCAAAAAGAATGTAATTTTGTCAGTTGCAATGAGGTGAATGGAACTAGAGGGTGTTATGTGAAATAAGTCAGAGAAAGAAAAAATACCACCTGATTTCACTCATATGTGCAATTTAAGAAACAAAAAAGATGAACATAGGGGAAGGGAAGGAAAAATAATATAAGACAAAAACAGAGGAGGAGACAATCCGTAAAGACTCTTAACTATAAGAAACTGAGGGTTGCTGGAGGGGAGGTGGGTGAAGGGATGGGGCAACTGGGTAATTGACATTAAGGGAGGGCCCTTGATGTAATGAGCACTGACTGTTGTATGCAACTGATGAACCATTGAATTCTACCCTTGAAATTAATAATACACTGTATGTTAACTATATGTTAATGGAATTGAATTGAAGAAAAATACTGTATGGTTCCACTTACATGAGGCACCTAAGGTAGACATTCACAGAGATAGAAAATAGAATGATAGTTGCCTGAAGCTGAAGGCAAGAGAGAAGAAGGAGGATTGTTTAATGATACAGAGCCAGTTTTTCAAAAGAGTTCTGTGGATGGATGGTGGTAATAGTAGCACAATATGAATGTACTTAATACTAATGAACTGTACACTTAAAATTAGTTAAGAGGGTAAATTCTATGTTACCCTTATTTTACCACAATTTTAAAAAATTCTACTTCAGAGGTATGACTTCAGTTGTTACCCTAACTAGTGTAGAGACAGCCAGTGACAACTTACTTTCCCATTGATTATAATACAAATCTTTGTACTATGTATCATTAAGTGTATTTTTAAAATTTCAGTGTTTATGCAGATTTGCTATCAAGAGTGAAATTTGATACATTAGAACAATTTTAATTAGAAAATTTTGCAAGTTATATTCACATTGTAACCTTTCCATTTTCAACATTTATTTTCCAGAAAACCACAAGAACTGCCCAAAGTAAGAAAACAAGTTGTTGGACCTATTGAGATAGTAAGTAAAGTCACTTTAAGAAAGCATGTGTATTGGGCGCCTGGGTGGTTCGGTGGGTTTAAGCGGCTGCCTTTGGCTCAGGTCATGATCCGGGGTGTTCTGGGACGGAGCCCCGCTTCAGGCTCTCTGCTGAGCAGGAAGCCTGCTTCGTCCTCTCTCTCTGCCCGCCTCTCTGCCGACTTGCGATCTCTATCTGTCAAATAAATAAAGAAAAGAAAAAAATAAATAAAAGAAAAAAAAAGAAAGAAAGCATGTGTATCCAAAACCTTTAGGGAATTGTCAGTAGTGCTTAAAATGATTGGTAGTTTACATCTATTGGAGGGTAAAGGGAAATTTTAAAAGTTATTAACCAAAATATGATTTCCAATAGGAAAAAATATAATCAAACCAACATTCCCATAATAGAGATGAGAAAAGAAACACAGTATTTATTTATACAATGATCCCAGTTTTGCAAACAAAAAACAAAAAAAGTGTGTGTCTATGTGATGCGTAAGTATTGTCAGAAGCTATTTTTTTTATTTTTTTATAAACATATAATGTATTATTAGCCCCAGGGTACAGGTCTGTGAATCGCCAGGTTTACACATTTCACAGCACTCACCATAGCACATACCCTCTCCAATGTCCATAACCCTCTCCTGACCCCCTCCCCCAGCAACCCTCAGTTTGTTTTGTGAGATTAAGAGTCTCTTATGGTTTGTCTCCCTCCCAATCCCATCTTGTTTCATTTATTCTTTTCCTATCCCCCAAACCCCCCCCCCATGTTGCATCTCCACTTCCTCATATCAAGGGAGATCATACGATAGTTCTCTTTCTCCGATTGACTTATTTCGCTAAGCATAATACCCGTCAGAGGCTATTTCAAGTGGTGGGGAATTGTGAGTGACTTTTACTATTTTGTGTTTATATTTCAGTATTTTCTAATGAGAATACATTGATATAAGTTGATTTGTTATTTTTGAAGTGTATAAATTCTTTTGAAATAAAAATAATTATCTAAATATTTTATAAAACCTATACGTAAAAATGTATATGAGTGCATTTCTTCAGGATTATGTTCAAGGAACATTTTCAGGAATGTGTTCCCAAAACAACTCCTCTCCCTACTCTAATCTCTGTGTTAGCCTGGCTCTCAGTGTCATTAGAAATTTACATGAAACAGTACCTGCTTTTTCAGAAATCAAGTTCTAAAAAATGTGGGACATAGCAGAACATGACAAACTTTATCAAAGAGATAACACACTATTCTGGAGGAAGGTAGAGAAGCAAATACTCTCTTCTCTGTAGTACCAAGTACAATAGTTACTTTGTAACTATTTGGCAGTTACTTTATAAATATTTATTAGCAATCACATGAATAAATGGAAAAACATTAATTTTTTTCAGTCTCAACTCATAAAATATGTACTAAGTTCGTCTTGCTGTTATACAAATCTCATTTTATTTCAGTACCATTATACGTTTTATCTTGACTTCTCAGTAAGATAATAATCCATATTTTCAAATTTTGTTCATGTTTTCATTTGGAATTGTTGGGATCTGCTACAGAATAGAATATAAAGCAATAAGTATTTGGCTTTCAGTTATTTCCTTCCTATTCTAAACAGCTTTGCAAATCGTTATAAACCCTTATTTAAAGAATAGATGTTGTCCTGGGTAGAAAAAAATCCAATGAATTTAAAATAATAATGAAAAATAGGATATATTACATTTGATGAACTAATTTTTACTACATGGTTGCTGTTCACTGCACATAGTTGTATCATTGCTGTGATGCTGATACACCTAAGGAGTTGAGAGTTTAAAGTTCAGCTGTCCATAAGCCAAGATACTGTCAGTGCAGTGTTTCCAGAATCAGCCAAATGGAAGGCGTTTCTGATTCATACCCACATCTGATCTGACCTGTGTCAGAGATGTCACAGATGTATAATTTGTACTGATTTTGCTACTTTATATTTTTCAACACTTCTTCAAAATGCATTGTAAATCTTTAAGATCACGGATTTTTTTTTACTTTATTTACAAATACCTTTCCACAATTTTATACATTTATTTAGTATCCTAATTTATAAAATAACATTTACTCGATGACAAAAACATAGGCTCATTTTGGTTTTGTTTTTCATAGCTATAATGCCACCATGTTTTGTTTTCCTCAGTTCCGCTTTGCTGATGGACTGGACATCACACTCATGATCTTGGGATTACTGGCATCACTGGTGAATGGAGCCTGTCTTCCTCTAATGTCGCTGATTTTAGGAGAAATGAGTGATGACCTTATTAGTGGGTGTCTAAGCAAAACCAATACAAGTGAGTACAATATTTACTTTTCTGTATTTCTGGGCCTTAAATAAAAGCCTTAAATAAAACAGAGAGCTCATAATACAGATTTTTGTATTATCAAACAGTTTCTACATAATATGTATATAAGTCATTTATTCTTCTATGTTCCTAGGGACAAAAGAGTCAAAATTTGTTTTAGCCTTTGTCAAAGAAACAGAATCAGTAAGATATGAGTGTGTGTGTGTGTGTGTAAATTTCTAGAGATAGAGACAGAGAAAAAGAAATTTATCTTAAGGAATTGGTTCATGCCGTTATGGCAGCTGCATGTCCAGCATTTGTAGGGTGGGCCAGCAGGCTGGAGACCCAGGAGTGAACTGCTCATGGTATATAAAAATCATCTGAGACTGAGTATACCTCACCTTTTCTCTCTAGGAAATTAAAATAATTTTCATGAGAAGTGATGATTTTAACATGATTTAACCAAAGGCTCAGGTCATTCCAGGGCACTGATCTATAATTCACCCTTTAAAAAGGAGCAGCCAAGAATGACATTAATAGTATGTCATTAATAGTTTCATTAATAGTATGTATATATGCATGGCATTGTAGAACATAATGCAGCAAGGAAGCCAAACTGAACATGCAGAAAATTATGGTACTGGAGACAAAAACCCTGAATAAAGATAGGAGGGAAATCTAGCAATCAGATGTGGGTGAAAAAGGGGTTCTGTTTTCCCATAATTATAGACGTCCTCCATATATCTTACCTTCATTGTATCCTATTTCAAGATCATGTCCTTAAAGGTAACATTCTTTAGATATAAACCCAGCAGTTCTATGCACTGACATACTAAGTATCCATAGTCTTTTTTTATCTGATGGATATTATAAATTTTAGTAACTCCCTGATTTTATATGTTTTCCTCCAAATTAACACAATTAACACAGTAGAAAACATCCCTGTGGCTATTTATTATAACTGAGGTAAATGTATCATTAAAACCTGGACTGTCTTGGGATGGTCCACTCTCACCACTGTTGTTCAACATAGCACTGGAAGTCCTAGTCTCAGCAATCAGACAAAATAAATAAATAAATAAAAATGAAAAGTATCCAAATCAGCAGAGAAGACGTCAGACTTTCACTCTTTGCAGATGACATGTAGGAAACCTGAAAGACTTCACCAAAAAATTTCTAGAACTGATAGAAGAATTCAGCATAGTCAAGGATATAAAATCATTGCACAGAAGTCTGTTGTATTTCTATACACTGGCAGTGTATACAATTGCACCAAAAACTGTAAGATACCTAGGAATAAACCTAACCAAGGAGGTAAAATATCTGTACTCTAAATGCTACAGAGCACTTATGAAAGAAATTGGGGAATACATAAAGAAATAAAAAAATATTCCATGCTCATGGATTTGAAGAACAAATATTATTCAAATGTCTTTGTTTCCTAGAACAATCTGCATATTCAGTATAATCCCTATCAAAATACTACCACTGTTTTTCACAGACCTAGAACAAACAATCCTAAAATTTGTGTAGAACCAGAAAAGACCCCATATAGCTAAAGTAATGTTAAAAAAGGAGAACCAACTTTTGTAGCAACATGGATAGGACTGGAAGAGATTATGCTGAGTGAAATAAGTCAAGCAGAGAAAGTCAATTATCATATGGTTTCACTTATTTGTGGAGCATAACAAAAAGCATGGAGGACATGGGGAGTTAGAAAGAAGGGGGTTGGGGTAAATTGGAAGGGGAGGTGAATCATGAGAGACTATGGCCTCTGAAAAACAATCTGAGGGGTTTGAAGTGGCGGGGGTGTGGGAGGTCGGGGTACCAGGTGAGGGGTATTATAGAGGGCACGGATTGCATGGAGCACTGGGTGTCGTGAAAAAATAATGATACTGGTATGCTGAAAATAAATAAATAAATAAATAAATAGGAACCAAACCTGGAGGCATCACAATTCTAGACATCAAGCTATATTACGAAGCTGTAGCCATCAAGACAGTAGGGCACTGGCACAAAAACAGATGCATAGATCAGTGGAAAGAATAGAGAGCCAAGAAATGGACCCTCAACTCTATTGTCAACTAATCTTTCAGAAAAGCAGGAAAGAGTGTCCAATGGAAAAAAGTCTCTTCAACGAACGGTGTTGGGAAAATTGGACAGTCACAAGCAGAAGAATGAAACTGGACCACTTTCTTACACCATACAGAAAAAGAAACTCAAAATGGATGAAAGACCTAAATGTGAGACAAGAATCCATCAAAATCCTAGAGGAGGATACAGGCAGCAGCCTCTTCGACCTCACTTGCAGCAACTTCTTGCTAGATCTGTCTCCAGAAGCAAGGAAAACAAAAGCAAAAATGAACCACTGGGACTTCATCAGGATAAAAAGCTTTTGCACAGCAAAGGAAACAATCAACAAAACTAAAAGGCAATCTATTGAATGGGAGAAGATACTCAAAAGTGACATATCAGATAAAGGGCTGGTATCCAAAATCTATAAAGAACTTATCAAATTCAACACCGCAAAACTAAAAAATCCAGTCAAGAAAGGGACAGAAGACATGAAGAGAGATTTCTCCATAGAAAACATGCAAATGGCCAACAGACACATGAAAAGATGCTCAACATCACTTGGAGTCAGGGAAATATGAGTCAAAACCATTAATGCCCCCTCACACAGGTCAGAATGGCTAAAATGAACAATTCAGGAAACAACAGATGTTGGCAAGAATGGGGAGGAAATTGGAATTCTCTTACACTATAGGTGGGAACGCAATCTGGTGCAGCCACTGTGGAAAACAGCATGGAGGTTCCTCAAAAAGTTAAAAATAAAGCTACCCTATGGCCCAGCAATTGCACTACTAGGTATTTACCCAAAGGATATAAAAGTGCTGATTCAAAGGGGTACATGCATCCCAGTGTTTATATCAGTAATGTCCACAATAGCCAAACTATGGAAAGAGCCCAGATGTCTAGTAACAGATGATTGAGATATATATATATATATATATATATATATATATATATATCATCAAAAAGAATGAAATCTTGCCATTTGCAATGACATGGATGGAACTAGAGGGTGTTATGCCAAGTGAAATAAGTCAGTCAGAGAAAGACAAATACCACCTGATTTCACTCATATGTGGAATTTAAGGAAAAAAAAAACAGACAAACATAGGGGAAGGGAAGGAAAAAATAAGACAAAAACAGAGAAGGAGACAACCCATAGAGACTCTTAACTATAGGAAACAAACTGAGGGTTGCTGAAGAGGAGGTGGGTGGGGGAATGGGGTAACTGGGTGATGGACATTAAAGGAGGGCATTTGATGTAATGAGCATTGGGTGTTATATGCAATTGGTGCATCTTTAAATTCTACTCCTGAAAATAATAATACACTATATGTTAATTAAATTGAATTTAATAAAAAAAATTTTTAAACCTGTACTCTTTTTTTTTAGACATAAGCCTAGCTTTTATATACTATACCCCCTTCTGTGTCCTATTTAACTTTAAATACTAATTTATATCCTCTTGTTTTCCACCTGAAGGCTAATCTTTCAAATGTCCCAGTCTTGTTTGAGCAGAATAAAACCATCACTTACACCTCTGGATCCTTCATGTGATGATCTCCTGTCTCCAGTTATTGATTTTTAGTATTTTAATGATAGAAAGATTAAGGATGTGATTCTGTTTATTAAACAAATGGAGCCACCAATTCACTGAGTAAATATTTAACTGCCAACCATGTCCTTCTCTCCAAATTAATGAGTGAAAGGAGGAGGAAAAAAAAAACTTAGCAACCCTAAGTCAATATGCTTGGGAATATTCCTTTTGTTAGAGCTGCTTTATAATAGATTCCCTTACCAGCTCTAGATAGGATGGTCAGTACATAGCAACTGATATTGCTTTGAATTATAATTTTTGATTTTGCTTAAGGCTTCGACAGGTTTTTTGAATTTCATTATGTAGGCTGTCAATTGTGGTGAACATGTAAAGAGGTTTGGTAAAGGTTTAGATAAATACATTGATATCATTGGTATATCATGACATATTATTAAAGAGACCAGAGATTACTATTTCAAATTTTAGTTTAAAGATTATAAAGTTAACATTATTATAAATCTAAGATAATAAGTTCATTTTCTTGAGAATGTATTATATTTGGTTTGGAGTGCTATGTATGAAACAGTGTGGTCAATTATGAATTAATTGCTTTCAAAATTTAAAACACTGTTTTACAGCAAATTACCAGAATTGTACTCAGTCTCAAGAGAAGCTGAATGAAGATATGATTAAGTAAGTCCAAAAAAAATGTTAATATCATGTGTGTTGCATGCTGCTTTATTCAGTACTTACAAGGAAGAAACTGGGGTTTGGTGATGAATATCACATGTAAGTGATTAAAGCAAATGAGTCCTTTTCTTTAAATATATTATTTTTAAATTTAAAAATTAAATATACATAAATTTTTCTTTAATTTGAAAGGTTCATATGTAGGCTCATTTGCTTTAAGTTGTATTTGACAAAATTTTCATGAAAATAAAATTCATTTTGGAATTTGCATTTTTAGGCAAAAGAATTTGTTTTTCCAAATTATTTTCCTTATGAACCTTATAGAAAAATGCTATTTCTATACACTTTAAAAACCAAAGAGTCATGTGCAACAATATTAAAAATAATAAAATAATTTTAAAAATTAAAACAAGAAAGTTTTATTGACTAATTTTGGAGACTAATTTTCAGACTATTAAAGTAATGTTGTATTCATACTAAAAATGATAAAATCTGGGGGCGCCTTGGTGGCTCAGTCATTAAGTGCCTGCCTTTGGCTCAGGTCATGATCCCAGGGTCCTGGGGTTGAGCCCTGCATCGGTCTCCCTGCTCAGTGGGGAGCCTGCTTCTCCCTCTCCCTCTCCCCCTGCTTGTAGTACCTCTCTCACTGTCTCTCTCTCTCTCTGTTAAATAAAGAAATAAAATCTTTAAGGTAAAATAAATAAATAAATATTGTAAAATCGGAAGTAAGTAATTTATAAGGACATTCAGTTTTTGTAGTTTCTGTATGCAACAGTATCATTTCCTTTGTCATGTGTTAAGTTTATTAACACTTTAACTGCATTACTGTATTCGCTGGACTTTCGTAATATCTCATTAAAATTATGAGAGTTTTTGCTACAAACCTAAGAGATCCCTCATTTTTCTCCAAAAAGTGAAGCCTGCGTGTTGCACAACCCAAGGGACACTTACCACATTGCAGTGAAGCTCTCTGGACCATAATTCTTGACCTGCACTGTCCAGTATGTTAGCCACAGCTACATATGGTTACTTAAATTTGAATCAATTAAAACAATAAAACCTAAGTATTTAGTTCCTCATTCCCAGTCACATTTCAAGTGTTCAGTAGTCACATTTGGCTGGTGCCATCTTGTATATTACTGATAACAGAACATTTTCTTCATCACAGAATTTATTGTACAGCACTGTTCTATGCAATGTAAACGGCGCCCTCTCCAGTTGTACTTTGCTGGAGCCTCAGCTTTCTTTGAGAGACAGCTGGTTTTTAGCAACCTTTACATAGAATTTCCTTATATTGGCTCTTTTGAAAATTTATGGTTAAAATCCAGTGTATTTCCTTCCACTGAATTCTGTTTCTACAATGTCAAACTGGGGTTCTGATGTATAATCATGAATTTTTAGTTTCTTACAAAGAAGTTTGGAACTTTTAAATATAGGAACATCCATTTTAAAAAAAACCAGATTAAAAAAAGAATAAAATGAAAAGGCATGTCTATGTACAATTATTAGAAGGTCACAAAATCTACCAAAAAAATTCTTAACATTTATACTATAAAATCTGTTATGCTGTTGTTTCTCAAACTGGTGTTCTGTTTTGGAATATTTGGAATACATGAGGAAAACAAGTTTCCGTGGTCAAATGGGTTTTGAAAATTCTGTATATAATAGCCTCCTCTTGGATACATACAGTATAGATAAGTGTAGTAAAACTCCATTTACTCCAAGTTATTAAACCTGTTTGAGTATAAAACCCAATTTTTTTCCCCAAACACCTGCTAACAGCTGGTGAAACTAATGTTTTGATATAACATTTTGGGGAATCGTTGCTTTATATCTATTTTTTTTTTTTTTTGATGAGGAAAAGGTAATACCTCTTTCAGCTATAATCATCAGGAACCAAAGAATTTTATTCCACCTTTTATTTTCCAAAGATAATAACTTATAGCTTTATGTAAGTTTAACATTTTATTTTATTTTTTATTATGTTCTGTTAGCCACTGTATAGAACATAATTCATTTTTGATATAGTGTTCAGTGATTCATTAGTTAAGTATAACACCCAGTGTTTATCACAGCATGTGCCCTAATACCTATCACCCTGTTTCTCTCCCACCCCATCCTTCTCCCCTTTGAATCCCCCAGATTTGGATTCAACAAGAAAATATTTAACTATTTTCAGAGTATTTGGTAAATAAAGCAAGGACACAGGTTGAACATTAAGTTTAACATTTTAATGTTCAACCTGTGTCCTTGTTTTATTTACCAAAAATTCTGAAAATAATTGAGTATTTTCTTGTTGAATCCAAATCATAATGACTAAATAGTACCAAGATTATTGCTGGTAAATATGATGCCTCCTCTTGCCTCAAGAGTTAATTAATTAAATCCATATGAACTTCTAAGCAACTTGCTCCCTCCCTTCTACTACTTCTGATACATCTTTCATAGTCTACTTTAAAGGGGCAAACTATATGACCATGGTTGCATTAGATTTAGTTCAGTTGCATTTCATGTAAAATCCATTATAATAGTTGTATAACCATGATAGAAGTTATTTCTCTCACCTAAAAATATCTGAACGTAGGTAGTCTATGTATGAAATACGGCTTAAAAGCCATTAGGGACTTGGCACCCTCTGTCTTTGTACTGGTCCTATCACCACATCTGTTTTAGCAGGGCATATTGCCACTTCAAATAAAATGGAAGTTCTGTTATTTAGGAAGAAGATAAAATCGGATATCAGCCAATACCAATTTCTGCTGCACCAAGTAGTGGCCTAGAATAATTCCCAGATTGTGTACAGTGGGACTATTAATAGGTGATATATTGTAAAAGGAGATAGATGTTCATAGTTAATTGGTCTGAGACAATTGAACTGAGTTGAAGAACAAAATTAAACAATTTCCTTACATTTTAAAATTTTTTTTTGTTATGTTCCTGTATATTATGTTTCCAAGGAAGAATGATGCTAGGTATACAGGGTTTCCCAAATCTACTTGAGAAACGTTTTTCCTCAGAAATACTGGTAAAGTGATTCAGATTTTACATTCAGGATTCAGATCATGGATTCAGGATTCAGATCGTGGGCTATGCCACTTTTTAACTACAGAAGCTGTTGGGTAACTTCTGTAAGCTTTGGTTTCTTCGTATGTGACATGAGGTGTTAATACTTCCTAAAGATTCAGTAAAACTCAGATGTCAAGGGCTTGACATAATATTTAACACAAAATAAGTGTTCAATAAGTGAAGCCATCAAATCAGCCTTAATTTGCAAGCAGTTTTGAATCAGAAGACTTAGACCATGAAGGCAGTCTCATTTCCTTATGCAAAATAAAATACTCGGGCTCTGGGACTACTGATGTTTGTTCTTTTGGGACTACTGAGGTTTCTTTTCCTGGGTCCCAGGTAGTTTGGATGTCTGATTACTGGATAAATGAAGGGTTAGTAAGTATAGTATCTTCCTTTCAAAATAAATTGAATGTGTTGCTTTCTTTGTTTTTAAGAAATAATCTCTTAAAAAGTGCATCAGTTCTTCTGTAAAATTATTTTAACTACTTTTTCTGATTAAATGCTTAATAGTTTCATTGTAAATCATGTAAAAAGGCACAAAGAAAAATAAATCACTGATAATCCTGCCATTAATATATAATTAGCATTAGTTTTAGTTTACATTATTACTTTTTTACATGTATGTGTATGCATATATAATTTTAATATAATTAGAATTATACTGTTTGCATGATTTTAATAGCTTTATTGAGGCATAATTTCCTTATCATAAAACTCAAAGTCTTAACTGTACAATTCAATGAGTTTCAGTAAACTGACAGAGTTGTGCAACCATCACCACAATCCATTTTTAGCCTACTTCTACTACTCTGCAGAGATCCCTCTTTTGTAGTCAATCCCCATTCCCACACTCAGCCCCCAAGCAACCATTTACCTGTTTTCTGTCTAAAGATTTTCATCACCTGGACTTTGTATGTGTGTGGAAACACATAAAATGTAGGGTATCTGGCTTCTTTTCTTTATTAGCATAATGTTTTTGAGTTTCATCCATTTTATAACATGTGTCAGTAGTTTATTCCTTTTAATTGCTTAGTAGTAATTCATTGCTGGGGTACACCTGCAGTATTTATCTGTTCACTAGTTGATGGAAAATTTGAATGTTTCTGGTTTGGGGCTGTTTATAAATAATGCTTCTGTGAACATCAATATAGAAGTCTTTGTGTATGCATACATTTCTATTTCTCTTGGGTAGATACCTAGAGGTGGAATTGCTAGGTCATATGTTAAGTTATGAATGTCTTTTTAAGAAACTACCAAACTGTTTTCCAAAGTGGCTATACCATTTTGCTTTTTCACCAACAATGTGTAAGCATTCCAATTTCTCCATATCCTTGTCAACATTTGGTTTTGTCTGTCTTTTTTATTATAATCATGGTTGTAGGTGGAGTGATACATTGTGGCTTTAACTTGCATTTCTACAGTGACTAATAGTGAGCACTATTTTCATTACTTTTTAAGCATTCATATATTTTCTTTGGTTAAATGTGTTTAAATATTTTGCCTATTTTTTAATTGCATCATTTGTCTTATTACAGAATTATGAGAATTCTATTTTATAAATTCTAGATGTAAGTTCTTTGTCCTATGTGTGATTGGCAAATACTTTCTTCTAGTCTGTAGGTAGTCTTTTCATTTTATTAAAGGTTTCTTTTGAAGCCCAGAAGTTTTAAATTTTGATGGTGATGTACAATTTATCAAGTTTTTCTTTTATGGATTGTGCCTTTGGATGTTAAGAATTCTATGTCTAAACCAAGATCATGAAGATTTTCTCCTACAGTTTCTATTAGGGCTTTGAATATTTTAGCTCTTACACTTAGGTCTGTGATCCATTTTGAGTTTATTTTTGTGACTGTTATGAGGTAAGATTCTAACTTTTTTTGAATATGGCTATATCCATTTGTCCTGGCACTATTCTTTGAAAAAATTGTCTGTTCTCCTTTCTCCTATTCTCATTGGCATCTTTGCTAAAAATCAGTTGTCCAAATATAAGGATTAGTTTCTGTTCTCTCAATTTTGCTGCATTTATTGTTATATCTGTTCTTAGGCCAGTATCATACTGTCTGGATTAGTGCAATTTTAGGAAATAAATAAATAAAACCAGAAATTGTAAGTCCTCCAACTTTGTTCTTAAAAATTATCTTGGGTCTTCTGAGTTCTCTTCATTTCTGTACGTTTTGGGATCATCTTGCCAATTTCTGCCAAAAAATCTCCTGGGACTTTTGATAGGGATTGTGTTGAATCTGTACATCAATTTGAGGATATTGTCATCTTAACAACATTGAGTCTTCCAATCCATGAACATGGATTACCTCTCCATTTATTTATATCTTCTTTAATTTCTATCAACAGTGTTTGTAGTTCAGTGTTCAGATCCTGCATTTCTTCTTTTGATTTGCTTTTATAACCCATTTTCCTCTTAAAATATTGTAAACATTAGAAAACAGTCAACTCTTATTATTTACAACAGTTATTAAAGTTGTCATGAATACTGAATTTGCAAATATTAAACCATTGTTAGTAGGGTAAATACAGGGTTAGGTTCCTGTGACCCTATGGTCACAACATTTTCATCATTCAACACAAAACCTCAAATTATGTGTATTTCCATTTAAAGACAACCTATTTAAAAAACAATTATCATATGATCTCTCTGATATGAGGAATTTGAGAGGCAGGGTGGGGGGCTTGGGGTAGTAGGGAAGGAAAAAATAAAACAAGATAGGATCTGGAGGGAGATAAACCATAAGAGATTTGTAATCTCACAAAACAGAGGGTGGCTGGGGGGGTAGAGGGGTAGGTATAGGGTGGTTGGGTTATACACATTGGGGAAGGTATGTACTATGGTGAGTGCTGTGAAATGTGTAAGCCTGATGATTCATAGACCTGTTCCCCTGGGGCTAATGATACATTATATGCTAATAAAATAATTTTTAAAAAAGACAATTTATTTAATATATGTTGTTGATTCATTAACATTGAATTCAGAGTCAATAGCACTATAACTCATGCCAGAATGACACCTATCTAACACATATATTTTCTCCATAGGACACATCACAGCTTTCTTACACTTAGGAATACTAGAGAGCACTTAAACATGCTGCCTAGGAGTCACTTTAAACAGTGGAATCATCAAAAATTAAATAAAAACACAAAAATCAGAAAAATGTGGCACTACATAGACCACAAAAATGGCACTTGTTCACAGTGTGAAAGCTGAAACAAGAAGGCAGAGTGTTGCCTTGTTCAACCTCAGCTGGGAACATCTTTGTTGGGCAGCTCAGATTTTTTATACTCTGTGCATGTCCATGAGTAACAATGAAAACATCTGAGTATTTATTTGGGGGTTAAAAATAAGCTTTAGTGACCAAGCAGATTTGCCAACACATAAACTGGGAATAATGGGGAGCAACTGTATGTTCTTTTGTGTTTTCCTTGATACTTTACTTTCCTGGCTTTCTACCTACCATGTTGGCCACTCTCCAGCTTGCTTTGCAATTCTTTCTCTTTACCCCAAACTCTACCATGTACCTGAGCTGATTCCTTGGTCCTCTATCTTTTTCATCTACACTTAATTTTCTTTCTCTGTGGGTAGTCTCAGTCTGCCCTTTGTTTTAATTACCACCTACAAGCTGATGACTTTCAAATTTACATCTCTAGCCGAGACCCTGCCCAACTATTTCAGACTCTCATTTTCAGCTTCCTTTTTTTTTTTTAAGATTTTATTTATTTATTTGACAGACAGAGATCACAAGTAGGCAGAGAGGCAGGCAGAGAGAGAGGAGGAAGCAGGCTCCCCGCTGAGCAGAGAGCCCGATGTGGGGCTCGATCCCAGGACTCTGGGATCATGACCTGAGCCGAAGGCAGAGGCTTTAACCCACTGAGCCACCCAGGCGCCCCTCAC
>NC_081560.1:54098893-54254249 GCF_022355385.1 Mustela nigripes | reverse complement strand
GGAAGCAGGCTCCCCGCTGAGCAGAGAGCCCGATGTGGGGCTCGATCCCAGGACTCTGGGATCATGACCTGAGCCGAAGGCAGAGGCTTTAACCCACTGAGCCACCCAGGCGCCCCTCTCATTTTCAGCTTCTTATTTAAAACCCACTTTGATGTTTAATAGGCACCTTGGTCCTAATGTATCTAAATCAAAACACATAATAGCTCTTACAAATCTATTCCATTTCCCATTGTCCATGGCTGTACATGGCACACCATTCACTGAGTTGCTCAATCAAAATCTAAGGACTTATCCTTAATTTCTCCCCTTCCGGCATTCCTCACAGTCAGTACATTGGCAATTTCATTTTGCTGTATTTCCAAAATTAGAATCTGTCCATTTCTCTGTACATCAGCTGCCACCATTTTCGTCCACGTTCCTATCCTTCTCACACACTGACCATTGCAATAACCTCCCAACTAAACTCCTGCTTCAGTTTGTTTCACTTCCATTTATTCTTCATAGAGGAGCCAGACTGATCTTTTTTAAAGTTGAACTGATAAGGGCATCCCATGCTTAAATTTTCCAATGGTCTACCTTTTTTCTTAAAATAAAAGCTGTGCAGGGCACCTGGGTGGCTCAGTGGCTTAAAGCCTCTGCCTTTAGCTCAGGTCATGATCACAGGATCCTGGGATCGAGCCCAACATCGGGCTCTCTGTTCAGCAGGGAGCCTGCTTCCTCCCTCCCTCTCTGCCTGCTTGTGATCTCTGCCTGTCAAATAAATAAAATCTTTTTAATAAATAAATAAATTAATTAAAACATGCAATGTACCACGGCTGCTTACAATATTTGCTAAATTCTCTGACCTAATCATTTCATACCATTTTGGAGTTCTTTTGTTCCTGTAATATGCTAAGGTTTTTCCTGCCTCAGATACCTTATTATTTTCTCTCCTTTTTCTCTATTATTTTTCTCGCTTTTCTTGCTCTTTTTATGGCTAGCTCCATTTTACCTTTTGGAATCCAGCTCTTTTACTTCCTCAAAAAAGTTTTTCTTAACCATTCTATCTGTATTAGCTCTCCCAACCCACCTTTTACTCACTGGTTATTCTGTGACTTATCGCCCTGTTTACTTCCCTCATAGAACAACCTAAAATTATTTTTCTATGTGTATTGTCTGTCTCCTCCCACCAGGATATAAATTCTTACACCAGTATGTAAATAAAGGAAGACCTTATCTTGCTCATGACTGTATCTCTAAAATGCCACACATAGGGGGTACCTAGTATATATTTTTTAAATGAGTCCATTTATCTGGTCTCCTGTTAGATTGTTTTCAGCTCTTCTTTTTTGTTGCTAACTACCATGACCATCCAGCTAGATTAATCTTTTTACATATTTCCTTAGGGCAAATTCCTAAAGTTGAATTTTGTATTTAATAGTATATATATATATTTTTTTTTAAACTATTTTGTACTAGACTACTATCATTTCTTCATCCACCTATTCCATGTACAACTATCTTAATTACTTCAGTGTAACTTTCCTAATGAAAGTATTAAAAATTATTGAAAGAAGATATAAGTAGCAAGTGTTATAAAACAGTAGTTTCTACTAATTAAGAGAGACGCACTCTAGACTGGAGAAACCTAGAATTTTGTGTTCAATGTCCTTTACTTCTCATGGAGATTTATTTTGACTTATTTTATAGGTTATAGCACAAGTTCTCTCAATCAAATATTATGACATCTCATTTTTTTTTATCAAAGGGGAAAACTGCACTTGAGTCTCACTAATATTTCCAATAATCATTTTTCAGGTTGACTCTGTATTATACTGGAATAGGAGTTACTGCCTTGGTTTTTGGCTACATGCAGATTTCCTTTTGGGTTATGACAGCAGCACGACAGACCAAAAGAATTCGAAAACAATTTTTCCATTCAGTTTTGGCACAGGACATCAAATGGTTTGATGGTTGTGACATTGGTGAATTTAACACTCGCATGACTAAGTAAGAGGATTGATGTGTAGTATATCGACTTTGTTTTCATATATTCTATATCAGTGACTTAACTGCATTTACTTACTTGTTTCAGTGACATCAACAAAATCAGCGATGGTATTGGAGAGAAGATTGCTCTGTTGTTTCAAAACATATCTACTTTTTCAATTGGCCTGGCAGTTGGTTTGGTCAAGGGCTGGAAACTCACCCTGGTGATTCTCTCCACATCACCACTTATAATTGCTTCAGCAACCATATTTTCTCGGGTAGGCAAGATGGCTAAATGCAGTGTTGACTGGAAACAGGAGTATAAACTAGGTTATTTACTAAATTTGTTAAATAAGGCATTTCTATTCATTTCCTATATCTAAAAATGGAAAGGGATATTAAACATCACCAATACTTTTGATTTTGTTCACTGTTAATCACTTTTTTTGCCTTCAAGTTATTTGACCACAATGAAGTTAATTTTAATATCTTACTAACACTAAAAGAATTCCTCTTCATTTAGTAGCCTAGTGCAACTTCAAATGAAAGCATAGATAGAGAATTATGAGAGAGTCTTACACATTCTAAATTTCCAGATAAATGTGTGCAATTCATTTCATCAGAACAAAATAAGAAAATCCTAAAATTATAAACAGTTTTTCATATCAGCCATTTCAAGTTTTTATTTTTTATAAGAATCTTAAATTACATTCAAATGTCTACTTCTTATACTTTAGAAATCTATTTCAATTTTTTAAACAAATTATGTATTTTCATTTTAAATTATATTTCTAGCACTATTGTGAGTATATCACAAAATATTAATCTATTTATAACCTGGATTAGAAACCAATGCTCTTTGTTAAGTACAAAAACAACCAATATATCCCAGTATCTCTCTCCAAATCAAGTCTGGCAATTCTACCAATGTGTATATCCATCATCTCGATTGGAGGCACAGTGCATTCTTAGGGATGGATGAGGTTTTTATTTTGCAAAGCTAATTGTTCTTTATGGAAATCAAAGCTATAAAATTTACTGAGTTTATTTGCTAACACTATTCAAGTTCAACCAAACAAGAATTTGCAGCAATAAAATTCTATGGCTGAATAAATCCCTAACAGGTTTCAATGTTTAGGCAAGAAATCTTTATCTAATGAGACTTCTAGTCTTGACCTTATAGCCCTTATAAAAATCTTCATCCCCAGCATATTTGAAATGAGGAAACCTCTCAATAGGAAGATTGCCAACTATGTGTTCAGAGCTTAAACTTAACTGCCCAGGAAATTAAAGTGGATAAGAAGTTTAGAGGTAACAACAGTGGGTAATCTAAGTTCTGCTATTATATTAACTGGTTATAAAAAAGAAGCAAATAAAGCTCAAAGTTATCCAAATAACCAGAGACGCCAGGATGTGTGGTTTCTACCTTACTTTGATTCATTTATTAAACATCAGGGTTTTTGCTAGGTGTTTCTTCCTTTCCAGTGATATACATGTGAATTCAGAAAATAATGAGTATTACTCAGTTTATGCTACTTCTTTAACAACTGTCCAAGTGTGTCTTATGTAAAATCATCTCCAATTATGTGGAATGTGTTTTGAAAATGAAATTTGTTATGTGAGTAAGCAATAAAGACTTATAGCTCAGAGGTCAATTTTCCTTCTATTCCATTTCATTGAACAGTTGTTCTAAACTAAATGAAATCCTTTACTATTACAAGAGTAGGAAGTGAGATGTTTAATAAAGAAGCACATTCTGATTTAAAAATTTTTAAAAATCAGGTAAACCTGCCTAATATCAATAAGCATGATATACTCCTTCTTCTCTGTCTCTTAAATCTCACCTCTTACTGTTAGAGATATAGGATTTACTAGTAGCCTGCATTATGCAGTAATAGCTTCAGGGGTCATAATCCAGACATATGCAGGATCATCTTCCTCTTCTGCCTCTGTGACCTTTAGCCTACGGAAGACTTGCTTTTTATGTAATAACAAATGAAGTCGAATTAGGCTTACTAGTTTCCAAAGTGCACCCAAAAAGGACTGTGTCCCTAATACCCATCTCCAAATCAAGTCTTTCCCAATTTTATTTATGTAAGTACCCAGGTTCTAAGGTTTTAAAAATATAGGGAGAGAACAGTGAAGCTCTGCTTATACAAGGCAGAGTAGAAATTTAGATTGAAGATTACTTCAGACTAAACTCTTTCCCTGCAGTGAGACTTTAAAAAGTCAGTTAATATCTCTGGCAGTTGCTTTTCTAATTTGCAAACTGAGAAGTTAGGTCAAATGATCTTAAGTACCTTTTCAATAATAAAAGTCTGCGTTCTAGATTCTATCTGAATTAAATGCTCTGTACGTTACTACCTCAGGATCATTTTTTTGGTTAACTGTGGTCCTGGTTTATTACAGATAATCATTTCATTGACCACTAAGGAATTAAATGCCTATTCCAAAGCTGGGGCTGTGGCAGAAGAAGTCTTGTCATCAATCCGAACAGTTGTAGCCTTTGGGGCCCAGGAAAAAGAAATTGAAAGGTCTGTTCCTTTAATTATGACAATATTTGCTTGGTTTTAGTTTTCCCAAAGTCTGTTCCATTGCATTTTGTCTTTTTAAGGTATACACAGAATCTAAAATGTGCAAAGGATATTGGCATAAGAAAAGCTATAGCTTCAAAACTCTCTCTTGGTGCCGTGTACTTTTTTATGAATGGAACCTATGGACTTGGTTTTTGGTATGGAACCTCTTTGATTCTTAGTGGAGAATCTGATTATACCATCGGAACTGTTCTTGCTGTAAGTCTTGACAGCAAATGTAACTGGCCTATATAGTCTTCTTATCTAGAGCTTAGTAAAAATTGTCTTTGAATGACAATGAATGTCAAAAAATGAATGTTTTTTATAAATACTTGTTTCCATCAAATGATTTGTATAGGGGCGCCTGGGTGGCTCAGTGAGTTAGCCTCTGCCTCCAGCTCAGGTCATGATCTCAGGGTCCTGGGATCGAGCCCCACATCAGGCTCTCTGCTCAGCAAGGAGCCTGTGTCCCCACCACCACCCCACCAGCTGCTCTGCCTGTTGTGATCTCTCTCTCTGTTAAATAAACAAAGTCTTAAAATAAAAAAATAAAATTAAATAAATAAAAATTAAAATTAAAAAATATTTTTAAAAAGACTTGTATATAGCTTTAAATTATAGTTATAAAGGCAGGATTTATTCATCCAGTGTATCTTTAAAAGCACCATGCTTTTAGAAGAATCCTTAATGAATTCCCTATTAGGATACAGAGTTTTCTTAATCCAGCAATTAAAAAGGCCAGTCTCTAGTGAGACTTTTACCTTTCAAACTTGCTGAGGTAAAATGGCAGTCTACATTAACCTTGTTGAATGTCTTCCCTCTGAAAAATTTTGTAGATTAAACTCTCCTGCCCTTCCTCTGTCCTTCAGCATATGGTAATGTTAAAGACAGACTCTCTGCAGCTCTGTCCAATGTCACAATTTAGAGGGTTGTTTTTTTTTTTTTTTAACTCTTAGGGGTTGTTAAATTTTTATTTATTCACTTATCCTCCCAAATTTCAACAATAAACAGTTCAGTTCAGGATTAAGAACAATTTATCTTGCTGAACTGAATTGATATGGTCTATATACTTCAGTTCTTACTTGGCCTTCCCATTCTATGT
Organism: Mustela nigripes; assembly: GCF_022355385.1. NCBI lineage: Eukaryota > Metazoa > Chordata > Mammalia > Carnivora > Mustelidae > Mustela > Mustela nigripes. Next base: position 54,248,606 of record NC_081560.1, on the reverse strand, counting down.
AGATTTCTTTTCTGTCAACTAAAGTTATCTTTTGGATTTGAGACTTTGATCATTAAAACTTGTATATAAATGAAACTTGAGCATGAGGAATTTGGGGCACATCCTTATTTCTCAATTTGTGTGTGACTTGGGGCAAATGACTTGCTAAACCTTAGCTTCCTCATTTGAAAGATAGGGAAAATACCCCGACTTAGGTTCTCTCCTTATTTTATGTTTTGCAAATATGTGTCTGTCTGAAAATGAAAGATGTCCAATAATATAAGAATTCAGAGAAGTTCAACAGAAATAGTATAATGCCTCTATGCTACTGAAATCTGTGACATCCTTCTCTGTAAAGTTTAAGGGATCAATCAGCAAGGAGGAAAGGCAGCTCATCTCGCTCAACCAGTAAGCACTCCATAGTAAGCAGATTTTCCTACTCAGACTTCCTGGCAGGTGATAAGAAACTCATGGGATAATCAAAAGCTGTTTCACTTTAAGAAAAAGCCATCATACTTGAATTAAATTCTTTCCTTTATATTTAGACAACAACTTCCATTCCTTCCTACCTTATTTCTCTAATATCTCTTTGATCTCAACCATATATACATTTCATTCTGTTGTCTCTCTTATGTAATTGAGGAGGGTAAATATTATTTTCTTGTTCCTATAGGTTTTTTTTAGCGTAATCCATAGTAGTTACTGCATTGGAACAGCAGCCCCTAATTTTGAAACCTTCACTATAGCCAGAGGAGCTGCCTTTCATATTTTCCAGGTTATTGATAAGGTAAGACTTCAAACTGCTTTGAAAGATAGCTACCATTACTACAAGAAAGAAACCAAAAAATTGACACACTTATTTCACTAAAAGATGGGCAAAATCCATGTTGGACAATTGGCTATGGAAAGAGATTGTTTTAACTTTTCTAAAATGACATTGTGTTTTATTGAAATCTTCATGTCTAACTCAATATACTTCTGAAGTAGAAAAGAAAACATTGTAAAAGAAAACGGTCTTTACACTGTTTTTAGGATGTAGAGTGTCAGGTTAGTCCATTGAAGATTTGTAACATTCTCCTTGTTTTTCCAAGAAACCTGCAATAGATAACTTCTCAACAACAGGATATAAACCAGAATGCATAGAAGGAACTGTGGAATTTAACAATGTCTCTTTCAGTTATCCGTCAAGACCATCTGTCAAGGTAGCTTAATTTAATTATAGAATTGTGCAGTCTTATGTTATCTTATCCTGGCCAAGATCTCTTCTTAAGAGATTATTTAGGATCATTTTTACTTTTCTTTGAGACTTCAGGAAAGAAAGAGAGAAATAAAGAAAAAAGAAAAAGAGAGAGAAAGGAAGGGAGGGAGGGAAAGAGTAGGCCAAACCCGGGAGAGGGAGAGAGTGGAAGGGGAGGAAAGATAGATCAGTAATGGTCCAAAAACTCTTGAAGAGCTAGTTATATCTTGCAGCCTCTTTTCTACATCCAACTGACTAAAACATTTTCAACTCCCTGAAATTCCTTTACTCTGCATTTGGGAGCACACCAAAATGTCTTGGATTGATGGCATCACCTATCAGTAGTCCCTGAATATTATCACATTCAACAGAGATAACTCAAATTAACTTTCTAGTCTCTAACCTGAAGAAACTATGCCCATGTTGTGCCTTTCCCTTCTCCCTTTCCTAAGAGCTCTACTGCACCAGCATTCGTGTTTCAGGTACAATTCTTCCTCACTTTTAGATACATATACACACTCACGTGTATGAGCAGTCACACTTGCAGCACAGAGTTTTTCCACCCTCCATCATTTAGACTTTGACAAGTTCTTGTGAAAATATTTATCAGTCTTTTTTCTTTTCATTTTATTTGTGTACTTATCCAAAAAAGGTAGTTACAGCTAAAAATTGCAAAGAGTAATTACTAACAAAATACCTATGTTGTAGGAAAAGGAGACCGAGGGCAATTGGGTGACTCAGTCCTTTAAGTGTCCAACTCTTGGTTTTGGCTCAGATCATGATCTCAGGATTCTGAAATTGACCCCCGTGTTGGCTCCATGCTCAGCACGGAGTCTCCTTGTCCCTCTACCTCTCTGCTCCTCCCTCTGTGCTCATTATTTCACAAATAAAACCTTCAAAAAAAAGAAGGAGACTATTTTAAGTAAAACTGATAAAAAATTACTAATGCCATCAACCTTTAATACTGTCTAAAATGCCCTCATACCCCCTGTAAAATTTGCATCCAGAAAAGATCTGTCTACTCCTACTTTCTTATTTTTCTCTTTGATTGAAATTCTCTTTTCAAAGCTTTTTATTTTTTTAAATTTTTGTTACTTAATTACCATTACTGGAATAGTGTTGTTTTCTACCATTTTTCTTAACATAAACACAGCACTTGCAACTACATTTGGGTTGGTTGTTGAAGACTTAAGTACCAGTTTGCCATTAAATTGCAAAGTAAAGTGCTCTCTGAGTTTTAAACAACTTTTTAAGTGAATTTTTTGAAATATAGCCCTTTTTTAAAGCTAAAGAATGAATAATTTTAAAGAAAGAGTCTACCACTTTTAAATAAACAAAACACAGATTCTTGGGAAGCCTGATCTGCTCAGTCTGTTAAGTGGCTCCCTTTGGTTCAGGTTATGATCCCAGATTTCTGGGATGGAGTTCCACTTCAGGCTTCTGGCTCAGCAGGGAGCCTGCTTCTCCCTCTGCCCGTCATTCCTCCTGCTTGTGTGTCTCTCTCTGTCTCCTTGACAAATAAATAAATAAATAAATATTTAAAAAGCAACAACACAGATTCTTCCAAGGAAAGTAACAGAAACCAACTCCAGACTGAAGTACAGAGGAGGCACTCCCACCAGGAGTCCCCAGTTTCTCACCTCCTTTACACAATTATTCCCTGCTTGGCCCTTTGAAAGTTTTATGTTTAGCTTATTTAAAGGGTCTGTTTCTTTACAAATGGGGAGATCAAAGTCAGAGAGTCCAAGGAGAGATTCCCATATTTTCTGGCTGAGTACATATAAATGCAAGCAAAAATAGGTGAGGGTTTGCTTGCTGTTGTCATTTTCATAGGGCAGTTATTTGTCAGGCTTCTCTCACATTGAAGGTCTGTAGGACACTAAAAGCTGGTAGCAACTCTCAGTGATTGAGAAAAATTTTAAAGTGCTACACCATGAGATCTGCTAGAGAAGGAGGGTTTCTAATGGTGGAATCCCATTCATGGGAGCACCTAGAGAATCTTCCTGGTTGTTTTACTTTGCAATACATTTTGTGATAATATTAAATATATATATATATATATATATATATATATATATATATATATATCTTTTTTAAAGTATTTTACTTATGCATTTATTAGAGAGAGAGAGAGAGAGCATGCACAAGCAGGCAGAGTGGCAGGCAGAGGCAAAGAGAGAAGCAGGCTCCCCACAAAACATGGAGCCCAATGCGGGATTCAATCCCAGGACCCCAGGATCATGACCTGAGCCAAAGGTACCGGCTCAACCCACTGAGCCACCCAGGCATCCCACATTTTTAAGAAATAATTTCCTTAAGTAGCTCATGAAAATATCTGGCAAGATTTCATTCAGTTATTGCAAATTAGAAGATAAAAGCTTTCACTAACTTGGTAGTTGAAAATATGAACAGTTTGCTGTGGCTAGTTAATATTCTATGAGTAATCTTAATCTAGATCCCCTCTTTATATAGAGATGGTAACAGTTTTTTTTTATCATTTTTCAAAGTTATGTAAATTTTTATTATACATGTACATGAAAGAAAACAAGATCTAAATTTGTTTTTAAGTATCACAGAAAAATTCATTTTCTGTTTATAATTATACATTAAATCTCTGAAAATATGGGAATCATATTTTCACATACCTACTTTTATAGAATTTTTCTCCCTACTTTCCAATAGATTCTGAAAGATCTGAATCTCAAAATCAAGTCTGGAGAGACTGTGGCCTTGGTTGGCCCCAGTGGCAGTGGGAAGAGTACAACAGTCCAGCTTCTACAAAGGTTATATGATCCTGACAATGGCTTTGTAAGTTCACCTAGCAAAATCATTTGTAGCACCTAGCAATCATTTCATCACATGATGAAATTAGGAAATACCACCTATAACAGAGGGCTTACAACTATATCAGTTTTTAATTTTTAACAATGGCTTTTCTCAGCCAATTCATTTTCTTTCCTGTATATCCATTCATTCAGAAAATATTTATTGAACACCTACTGTGTGCTAGGCAGTGTTCTGGGTCCTGGGGAATATTGATGAGCAAAGCATAAAATCCTCTGCCTTCATCAAGTTTACACTCTTGATGACAAGAGATCGACAAATAAAATAAGTAACATATAGTATGTTAGAAGGTGATGAAAGCTGTGGAGAAAAATAATTTGTAGTACTCAGAATTTATGAGATTATCAGTTTCTCAAAATATCCCAGAAGAATATCTGTAGAAAATATGCTCTCTCATTTTCTTCTATTACCCATAATGTTGCACTTGGCTTTGTTACCCTTGTAAATAGCATAGAGAATAAGACTACAATAGTTACAGAAGCATAATTCTTAATGCTTCTCTTAAAATTTTCGGCTATTTAAAAGAAAATCTACCCTGCTAGAGCTTGGTTTCATTTAAATTTGACTTCCTAAGTCTTAATTTGGACCATACTAGATTCACGTATTCATGCTAATATTAAATAACTAGATTATTAGATAAGCATTCCATACACAAAACAGTAGCATAGAATACCCATGCTCAGAGAGAATACTAAAGTTGGTGAGAAAGATAGGCTCTGTAAGTTTTAATTATCAAACCTTGACCCTCCCACTGGAATATTTGGAATAATGGGTAATGGTACTATCTATGAGGAAGACTGTGTTCATTTACTATTATTTATATAAATGAATAAAAGATATTTTTGCCTTTTGCAGTGAAATGGGGTGTTAAAGAGAGTAAAGGAAATTTCCTAGGGTCACCTGGCTGGCTCAACTGGAAGAACATGTGACTCTTGCCTCAGGGTTGTGAGTTGAACCCCACGTGGGAAATAAAACTTTTTAGAAAAAGTGCATGTTTTAGAAAAATATGCAAAGATCACATCAGTCTTAAAATAACAAAATTGAAGTTTGTTACGTGTGTTGACATTATAACATTTGTGGCTCCTATAGCATGTATCTACTAATTTGTTTTTCTTAGAGTTAAGATTTTCAGGTGGTTTGACAAGATTTTAAGCCAGGTTTTTGACATTTTATTCATTCCCATTTATCAGAAAAAGTGTTGACAATATACATACTATAAATATTTTATCAAAATAAGTCTTTGATCCCTGAAACACCCTGCTCCTCAGCTTATGGTTTGAACTACTAAAAAGACTCTAAACACAATGCAGTGTAAGGCATCACAACATGATTCATTCCTTTGGTTTGGCAGATCACAGTGGATGGGAATGATATCAGAACTTTGAATGTACACCATTACCGAGAACATATTGGAGTGGTCAGCCAAGAGCCTGTTTTGTTTGAAACCACCATTAATAACAATATTAAATATGGACGAAATGGAGTGACTGATGAAGAGGTTGAGAAAGCAGCAAAAGAAGCAAATGCTTATGATTTTATAATGGCATTTCCCAATGTAAGTACACTATGTAGCCTGTGGTCTTAACTTAGAACTAAAGCAGGGCAATATTCCAAAAATAAGATAACAAAACAATAACTTCTACAGAGTAGGAGCAGTGTTAATAACTGTTGGATTGTCCTAAATGAAACAGCTAAAAATGAGAAAGCATGGCAACAACCAGAAGGAAAAATGCATCGTTGAATCATACTTAGTTCTTACTGGTTCTCACTGCAACTGGAAAAGAAAAATAAATGAAGAATATATAACAAAGAAATATGAGACAAAATCATCAGTCCAAACTGAGAATTGCTGTGTCTGCAAATTGTTGATTTTTAAGGCCATCTTGTGGCTAAAAGTGAGAATGTCACAGACAGTGTGGAGATTGGTTCTGTGATGAGGCAAAAGAAAAACTACGACTGTTTTTTAGAAGCACATGAGGATCATGGGGTAGGAGAGGAAAAAATAAAATAGGTTGAAACCAGAGAGGGAGACAGACCATAAGAGACAAGCTCAGAAAATAAACTGAAGGTTGCTCAGTTTTATAAGTTTTATACTTTTTTATAAGTAATATATTATACATTAAAAAATTTTAAAAAAGAAAAAAAAGGGACACATGAAGCCAGTAATGGAAAACAGATGTAAATCATATTTGGAAAGAGATATAATAAACTAAAACTCTTGATATTAGTTTATATCACATCCTAATGGGCATTTAGAATTGATAGGTATAAAACCATTTATTTACATTTCCCAAAGTATTCATTCATCAAAATTACCTTGAAACTATTGTGGGGAGCATTCTGTAAATTACAAAAGGATGAGATTTGAAATTAAATTACAGAATAAGGGGTGCCTGGGTGGTGCAGTCAGGTAAGCGTCCAACTCTTGATTACAGCTCTAATCATGATCCCAGGGTCCTGAGATCAAGCCCTGTGGTGGACTCTGCTCAGCAGGGAGTCTGCTTAAGATTTTCTCTCTCTCGGGCGCCTGGGTGGCTCAGTGGGTTAAGCCGCTGCCTTCGGCTCAGGTCATGATCTCAGGGTCCTGGGATTGAGTCCCGCATAGGGCTCTCTGCCCATCAGGGAGCCTGCTTCCTCCTCTCTCTCTCTGCCTACTTGTAATCTCTCTCTATCAAATAAATAAATAAAATCTTTTAAAAAAAAAGATTTTCTCTCTCTCTCTCTCTCTCTCCCTCTTCCTTTGCCCTACCACGTGTACATATTTCCCTTTCTCTCTCACTAAAATAAATAAATCTTTAAAAAATAAAATACAGAATAAAATTCTACTATACCAAAAGGAAACAGTAACAGAAAAGTTTATTTCAGTGGATATATTTTACAAACCATACTCCATGAGTCATAATAATTTTGTTCTTTTTCTTTTAATAAAAACTTTTGTCACTAATTATCTTTTATCCCCCATTATTTTGGGTCATAATTGGAATAGCAAACTCATTAAGGGCTTGAGATCATTCTTTGCCTTGTAGTTTGGGAAAACAGACTTCCTTTCTTTGACCTTTTAGCACTTTCAGTGACTTCCTTTCCTCAAACACCAAGGATCTTCAGTTTCCCACTTGGAATTAGGGAGTTTTCTGGGACCTCTTAACTCATATCCTGTAAGTTACTACTTGCCTTTAGTAGAAGGTCAGTATTTACACAAAGATGTCCCTTGCTATAAATTTTATGTAAATCTTAAAGATATAATCCAAAGAACAAATTAAAGATACTGGCTTATCATGATGGAAACTAAATTACACAGCCATGATTGACCAGAGAAATAATAAGCACAGTAATAAATAAGATTTCTAGAAGTCCTCAATAGAAAAATTGGGGAAATTGGCGCCTAAAAATAAATGCCATTACTTCTATGATATGCACATATTTTTAAATTAATGTATTAGGATTAACTGATATTCCCAGGCCTTTTCCCATAATCAACCATAAAACTGGTTAAAATATATTAGGCATAGGATAATTGTTTCCAAGCATTGGATAAGAGGTAACACAAAACCGTGATCCCTGAGAGAAAGGAAACTCATGAGGAAAGCCCATAAAGTTGCAGCATTCCTCGTAGGAAGAAATCTCTGACCCCATCTCTGTGAACTAGAATCCAGACAGAACAGGGCACTCCACTAAACTGGAAGGCAGAGATAGAATTTCACAGCAGCTTAAGCAATTGGAGAGGCAATGAAAGAGCTGTAGAGTTAAGGTATGGGGATAGAAGTCCCTGTAGGCACCCAGTAGGCAATCCTTAGCTGAGGATAAGACTTCCTAAGGATTATCAAAGAGCAACTGCAACAAAACTTTGAGTATAATAGAGATCCTAAAAGTCAGGGAGTGCGATGGGGATTTTGAAAGCACAGCCCAGCCATAGTGGAGCGATAACATTTATACCTTTTTAATACCGCAAATATATAGCTGAGACACCAAAAAAGGCCACACCTTAAGATTAAAGACCATACCTTAGAGTATGCTGACTCTAGACCTGCCCTAACAAATTCTAAAACCTAGCCATGACAAGATCCCCAAAGGAGATAGAACTTATAGGTTGGGTCCTGCCAAGTTTAAAGATTTTCTACAGATTCACCCAACAAAGCATAAAACCAGGATTACACAAGTTCAAAATGATCAGTCAGGATTTGAATTGCTTACTAGAACAAAAATCAATTTTGTTTTCAGAAGAAAATAAAATTCAATAGTTTTTCCAACATAATGTGCACAGAATTCAGTATTTATTCTGCAACAAATAGATACCCAAAGAAACAGGAAACTATGACCCATAAGCAAGAAATCATAATCTAAATGTGTATGCACTTAAAAATTTCAAAATGCATGAAGCAAAAACTGCTAGACCTGAAAGGAGAAAAAGAAAAACCCACAATTTTACTGAAGCCATCAGTACTTGACAGAACAAGTAGGCAGAAAATCAGTAAGTTCAGGTAATCAGATGACCTGAACAATGCTATCAACCAACTAGCTCTAACTGACATTTATAGGACACTACCCAATAACAGCAGAATACATCCTTTTCAAGTACACATGGAAGATTCACTGAGATAAACAATATTCTGGGCCATTAAAAAAAAAAAAAAAAAAAAAAAAACTTCACAAGTTCAAAGAAAACATACAAAAATGTTCTCAGACCATAATAGAAATAAAGTATAGAAATCAGTAACAGAAATATATATGGAAAATCCACAGATATTTGATGAGATTGGGCACATTCAGGGTGGTATGGCCATAGGCTGGAAAATCACAAGTATTTGAAAATTAAATAACTCACTTTTAGATAATTTATGAGCTGAAAGAGGAAGTTTTGGGTTTTTTTTCCCAGATTTTGTTTTTTTATTTGAAAGAGTTTACAAGTAGGCAGAGAGGCAAACAGACAGAGAGGGGGAAGTAGGCTCCCTGCTGAGCAGAGAGCCCAATGCAGGACTCAGTCCCAGGACCCTGAGACCATGACCTGAAAGCAGAGGCTTAACCCATTGAGCCACTCAGGCGCCCTGAAAGAGGAAGTTTCAATGAAACTTAATGACTATTTTAAACTAAATAAAAATGAAACTGATATTTATCAGTACTTGTAGAATACAGTTAAAGAACTGCTTTAAGAGAAATGTATAGCCTTAATTCTTCTTTGAGAAAGAAAAAAAGATCCAAAATCTGTAAGTGAAGCTTCCAATTTGAGAAACTAGAGTAAGAGCAAGTTGAACCCAAAGCAAGTGGAAGGGAAATAATTAAGATTAGAGCAAAACTGAGTGAAAGCTAAAACAGAAAAACATTAGAAACATCATTAAAATCTAAACTTGTTTGCTTAAAAAGATTAATGAAATCAGTAAAACCATAGCAAGGCTGATAAAGAATCAAAATAGAGGAGATAAATTCCCAATATCAGGTATGAAAGACAGTGTACCATTATTGATCTCAAGGAGGTTAAAAGATTACAGGTTTAGTATGAGAAAAGCTATGCCTATGAATTTGACAACTTAGTTGAGGGTCAATTTATTGAAAGACACCACCAAAGCTCACTCAAAAAGAAGCAGATAATTTTAGTAAGACCTATAACTATAAAAAAAAGTTGACTAGATATCTAAATAGAGGCAACAATTACAAATGAAAATAAAAGTGGTATTCAGAATAACATCAAAAAATATTAAAATAGAACAAATTTAAAGTATGTCTAAATCATCTATATGAAAAATATAAAATATTTCTGAGAGAAACTAAAGATCTAAATAAAGAGAATGTAACTTATTCATTGATTTAGAGATACAGTATTTTTAAAGATATGTGTTCTCCCAAAACTGAAAAATTTGATGCTATACAAGTCAAAATCCCAGTAGTCTTTTTTTGTGTGTCTAGAAACTGACCTGCTGATTCCAAAATTTATTTGAAAATTTAAAGGACCCAGAAAGGGAAAACAATTATTTAAAAAAACAACAACAGCAAAGCTGGAAGACATAAATATCTAATTTTAAGACAACCATTAAGGCATTGGAAATGGCACAGCAATGGACATTGTAGATCAGTAGAAGAGAATAGTGCCCAGAAAAAAGACCCACACTTCTCTAGCCAAATGATTTTTGACAAGGCCAGTATTAATTTGTTTGGGGGAAAGGAAAGTCTTTTTAACAAATGGTGCTGGAAAAATTGGATATCCATATGAGGAAAACAAATTAAATGTGGCCCTTACCTCACCCCAACACTTATTAATTTGACATGTATTTTAGGTCAAATGTAAAAACTTAAACTATCAAGGGGCGCCTGGGTGGTTTAGTCAGTTGAGTGTCCAACTCCTGATTTCAGCTGAGGTCATTATCTCAGGGCATGCAATTGAGCCCCAAGTCAGGCTCACCACTCAGCAAGGAGTCCGCTTGAGATTCTTTCCCTCTGCCCCTCTTCCCACTTGTACTGACATTCTCTCTCTAAAAATAAATTAATCTTAAAAAAAATTAAAGTATCAAACTTCAAAAATAAAAACTTAGGTGAAAAACCTTTGCGATTTTGAAGTAGTCAAGGAATTTTTAGATAGGGGAGCATTTAGTATCTAAAAAATAATAAATTGACTTTATTGAAATTAAAACCTTTTAAAATACACTATTTAAAAGGTAAAAAGATAAGAGAGAGTAAAAGAAAATATTCACAATACATAGATCTGTCAAAGGACACACACCCAGGATATAGATAGAACTCTTACAACACAATAATAAAACAAATGTACAAACTCGAACAGATATCTCAAACACCCACAAAAAGAAATAGACAATATACAGACAAAAAATATTCAACATTATTAGTCAGCAGGGAAATTCAAAGTAAAATCACAGTGAGATACCATTCCACACTTGCTAGAATGGCCAAAACTAAAAAAGAATAACAGTAATAACTTTTGATGAGGCTGTAAAGCAATTAAGTCTCATTCATTCTGAATAAAATGAATTGGTACAGTTATTTTAGAAAGAAATTTGCCACTTTATTATAATGTTAAACATATACTTATGACTCAGCATTCAATTCCCACATATTTTTCCAAAAGAAATGAAAATATGACCACAAGAACATTATGTAGATGAATGTTTGTAGGAGCTTTATCATACTATTCAAAAGTTGGAAACAATTCAGATGTTCATCAGCAGTTGAATAGATAAGCAAATTGTGATTGATATATGATAGTTAGATGAAATACAAGATTTTCAGTACATTTTGAATTTCAGATAAACAATGAATTATTTTAGCATAAGTATATCCTAAATAGTGTATGAGATATACTTATGCTAAAGAAGTATTCACTGTTGGGCGCCTGGGTGGCTCAGTTGGTTAAGCAACTGCCTTTGGTTCGGGTCATGGTCCCAAGGTCCTGGGATCGAGTCCCGCATCAGGCTTCCTGCTCACTGGGGAGCCTGCTTCTCCCTCTCCCTCTGCCTGCCTCTCTGCTTACTTGTGCTCACTCTCTCTCTCTTTCTCTCTCTGTCAAATAAATAAATAAATCATCTTTAAAAAACAAAGACAAAAAAGAAGAGGTATTCACTGTTAACTGAAAATCAAAATTAACTGAGCTCCATCATTTTTTGTTTTTGTTTCTGTTGAATTTGGTAACCCAAGATAGATTCAAATTTTGTGGAAGCACTACTCAGAAATAAATAGGAGTGAACTGCTGATCCATACATTATGGATGAATCTCAGAAATATTATGCTAGGTAAGACAGACTGAAAAGCACAAACTGCAATTATAGCATGGCTACAGGATACAAGGTTAAAACACAAATGTGATTTTCCTATATATCAACAATGAACAAGTGGAATCTGACATTAAAAGCACAAATACTATATATATTAGCATCCAAAACAATGAATTACTTAGGTATAAATCTAAAAAAGTATGTATAAGAACTATATAAAGAAAACCACATGACTGATGAATGAAATCAAAGAATTTTTTAAATAGAGCGATATTCCATGTTTGTGGAGAGAAAGACTCAATGTTGCCTAGATGTCAGTTCATCCCAATTTGATCTATTGATTCGGTGCAATTCCAATCAAAATCTTGGCAAGTTATTCTGTGGATATCAACAGACCAATTCTAACAACTATATGGAGAGATGAAAGACCCACAACAAACAACACAATATTAGAGAACAAAGTTAAAGGACAACACTATCTAACTTTAGAACTTACTATAAAGTTACAGTAATCAAGACAGTGTGGTATTGGTGAAAGACTAAGCAAATCGATCAACGGAACAGAGTACAGAATTTAGAAGCAGACTCACATAAACATAATCAACTAGCATATGACAAAAAAGCAACAGCAATAGAACAGAGCACATATAATGTGTTATTGCTCATTTCAATGACCAAATGGAACAACTGGACATCCACATGTAAAAAATAAATAAATAAATATAGACACAGACCTTATACCTTTCACAAAAATTAGCTCAAAATAAATCATAGACCTAAATATGAAATGCAAAATCATAGAACTTCTAGAGATAACAGAGGAGAAAACCAAGATGACTTGGGTATGGCAAGACTTTTTAGAATCAACATCAAAAGCACAAACCATGAAAGAAGTCTTTGATAAGCTGAACTTCATTAAAATTAAAACTTCTGTTCTGCAGAAGACAATGTTAAAAGCATGAGAAGATAAGCCACAGACTGGGTGAAAGCATTTGCAAAACACGTATCCAATAAAGGACTGCTATTCAAAAATATATAAACAAATCTTAAAATTCAATAAGAAACGAACTTGATTTAAAAATTGACCAAACGTCTTTACAGACACTTCACCAAAGGAGATATGCTGATGGCAAATAAGTGTGTGAAACATGTACCACATCGAATGTCATCAGGGAAATGCAAAATAAAACAGTGAGATACAACTACATGCCTTTTAGAATAGCCAAAATCCAAAACACTGACAACACCATATGCTGACAAGGATGTGGAGCAACAAAAACTTTCATTCATTGCTGGTGGGAATATAAAATGGAATGGAGATTCAGAAAGACAGTTTGTTGGTTTCTTATAAAACTAAACATAGTCTTATCATATTACCTATTAATCATGCTCCTTGGTATTCATCCAAAGGAGCTGAAAACTTGGGTTCACACAAAAACCTACACACAGATGTTTACGGCACCTTTATTTGTATCCCCAAAGCTTAGAAGCAACCAAGATGTCTTTCAGTAGGTGAATGGATAAATAAACAGTGATATGTCCGGACAATAGGATGTTATTCAGTGCTAAAAAGAATGACCAGTCGGGGCACCTGGGTGGCTCAATGGGTTAAGGCCTCTGCCTTCAGCTCAGGTCATAGTCTCAGGGTCTTGGGATGAAGCCCCACATCGGGCTCTGTGCTTGGCAGGGGGCCTGCTTCTCTCTCTCTGCCTGCCTCTCTGCCTACTTGTGATCTGTCTGTTAAATAAATAAATGAAATCTTTAAAAAAAAAAAAAAAAGAATGACCAGTCAAGTCATGGAAAAATCCTAAATGTGTAAGTGGAAGAAACCAGTCTGAAAAACCTACATACTGTATGATTTCAATTATATGATGTTCCTGAAAACGTAACACTATGGAAACAGTAAAAAAGATGAGTGGTTGTCAGACTTTGAGGTGGAGAAGAATAGTCAGAGCACAGATATTTAGGGTAGTGAAAATACTCTGTATGATACTATAACAATCAGATACATGTCATTATGCATTTGTCCAAACTCAGAAAATATATACCACCAAGAGTGAATACTAATGTAATCTATGGATTTGGGTGATTATGATATGTCAGTGTAGGTTCATCAGTTAAAACAAATGTACCACTTTTGTGGAGGATGTTGGATAGGGGGCTATCCTGTGGAATGGGGGACATTGCATGTGTGTGTAAAAGGTATATGGGAAATCTCTATACCATCTTTCCAATTGTACTTTGAACCTAAAATTGTTCTTGAAAAATAAATCAAAAGAAGGCATGCACTGTATGATTCTATCCATTAGAAGTTCTAGAACTAGTGAAATTAATTTATAGTGATAAAAATCAAACCAGTGTGAGGATTTGGAGTGGAAAGATTAATGAGGGAAACTTCTAAGGTGATGGAAATATTCTGTATCTTTACTGAGGTGGTGATAACATAGCTATAATCATTTGTCAAATCTCATAGAACCATATCCTTATATGTGTGCATTTTATTATGTATAAATTATTTCTCAATAAGGTTTATGGTGGTTTTTTTTTATGTGAAGGCCAGACTCTAGAATAATCAAAGTTTTAGAGACTATTTAAATTTATAACCTTGAAGAAATGAACTTTGGGTCATGGACATAATCCAATACAATATTACTATGTTTCGTTAGTTCTAGAAATTATCTCCAACCTCAAATATCTAATGATATCTACTCTGTTAAAGATGTATATCCCAGAAAAAAAAAAAAAAATAAGCAAAAGAAGGCCTGAAAAGTGTTCCAAGATGGAAAAATATTTTGAGAAGTTCGATTTTGCATTAATCTTCCCATACCTTCTTTCAGAATATCCAGGAAGGAAATTGTAGGTAATATATTAAGTTGTTAGTAAACCTTTCAAATAATAGTTATGAATGTAGGGGTGCCTAGGTGGCTCAGTGGGTTAAGCCTCTATCTTCAGCTCAGGTCATGATCTCAGGGTCCTGAGATTGAGCCCTGCCTGGGGCTCTCTGCTCAGTGGGGAGCCTGCTTCCCCCTCTCCCTCTACCTGCCTCTTTCCTACTTGTGATCTTTCTCTCTCTCTGTCAAATAACTAAATAAAATCTTTAAAAAAAAATAGTTAAGAATGTAGTTGTATTACTATTTAAAGATATCAGTGCATTCTAAAACTATCTTTAAAAACTTTGAAAATTGGTTCAAATTATTATTAATCCACCTAAAATTCCTTCATAATCATACGTTCTCATTTCCTTTTTTTTTTTTAGATTTTATTTATTTGTCAGAGAGAGAGAGCACAAGCAGGGAGACCTGAAGGCAGAGGGAGAGAGAGAGAAGCAGGCTCCCCACTGAGCAAGGAGCCCAATGTGGAACTCCATTCTGGGATCCTTGACCCTGGGATCATGACCTGAGCCAAAGGCAGACTTAAACTTAACCTCCAGATGTCCCATTCTCATTTCTTTTAGTACTAGCCAAATTTTTCTTAGGTCCTCTCTTTACTAGACTCTTTTTTTTCAAATAGTTGTTTGTTTTTACAAAGAACAGATCAAAGGTCAAAAGCAGCCAGGCTGAAGTAGTGATTAAGCTGATATTAAAACATAATGTGTAATAATATGTGATTATCATTTCCTGTCCAAATGACTTGATCATGCTGTCTTTTGTTTTGTGCTTTTTCTGATTTTTCAAATAGAAATTTAATACCTTGGTAGGAGAAAAAGGAGCACAAATGAGTGGAGGACAGAAACAGAGAATCGCTATTGCTCGAGCTTTAGTTCGAAACCCAAAGATCCTCATTTTAGATGAGGCTACATCTGCCCTAGATGCAGAAAGTGAATCAGTTGTTCAAGCTGCACTGGAGAAGGTAAGTGAGCAGATCATTTCTTATATCCATAGTCCTAGTTCAACACTGTTTTTAACACAAGAAAGTATGGCTCTGCAGTAGATTATTTCTTGAGTTCAGAGCCATCTTTAAGATATTGATGCAGAGTGTTCACCCTTGTAAAAACTTCTACGTGATGGAAGTGATTTGGACGAGAGAAGAAGATGCCATAGCTGCTGCTAAAAACGTACAGGAAGCTGATATCCAAGCAGTCATCCCATATATGCCTCTTTTCTAATAGCTCTGCACTTTACACCTCCCCATAATGATCCCACACCACTACCACCATCAGAGCTATAACAACATCAACTCTTAGCCTCTTTTTTACACACTTGTGGGTTCTCTTCTGTGACCACTTTTCCTCTTTAGCACAACCCCAAAGAGTTCTTAACTTAATTTCACCTCTAGTGGAGAAGCATACAGTCTGGTTTTCCTGCCCTTAAACCATCCTCCTTTAAGAGCCCTGGACCCTCTAACCTCACACTAACCTCCTGCTTACTGATTACTGCTGACATACTTTAGGACCACAATGCAGGGATGGTCCTTTACCAAATTGCATTGCATTTGGGAGAGTAATTGTAATTTGGGAGAGAAATTTGGGGGAGTAATTTTTCATATCACTGCCATATGAAAAACCATTGAATACTACTTGCAGTGGGCAACC
Organism: Mustela nigripes; assembly: GCF_022355385.1. NCBI lineage: Eukaryota > Metazoa > Chordata > Mammalia > Carnivora > Mustelidae > Mustela > Mustela nigripes. Next base: position 54,232,300 of record NC_081560.1, on the reverse strand, counting down.
CTACTTTTACTTTTTTTTTTTTTTTTTTAAGATTTATTTATTTACTTGAGAGAGAAAGAGTGAGCAGGGGGACAGGTGGCAGGAGAGGGAGAGAGAGAATCTCAGGGCTCAATCTCAAGACCCTGAGATCATGACCCAAGCTGAAATTAAGAGTAAACTCTTAACTGACTGAGCTGCCCAGGTGTCTCCAACCCCTTTTTAAATCATGGCCTTCAGACCCTTCAGAAGGCTTAATGACACATATTACTTTGAGCTTGTTTGAAAATGTGTTTTTCTGCCTAAAAAGATTACAGGCTTTTTCTTTTTAAGTATTAACTTTGTGCAACCAGAAATGGATACTGGCCACCAGAGTCTCCACTGCTTATTGAATAATCTATTAGTTACTATTATTACTTGCAAGTCAGATTGTGTAAGTTTTTACCCTTGTTTCCACTCCAAAATAAGAGTGCTGTGTGTTGCTTGTGTGTGGCTCTCAAATTGTGTTCAGTGGTGATGTTTAGTTCCTTAGGGCTTGAATGTACAAAAATTTATTATACTTAACATAACCATCTTTTAACTTATATAAGATTTGCTTTCATTTTATTGAGATACAGTTAACAGATATATAAGATTTTTAAAAACATATCATAATAGGCCCCAGCCGTTTTTTAGAGGTTAAGTGCCCACTGCCTTTTCATCCAATGTGTTAATCACTTCAGGCAATCAGAACTTGCTCAAACTTCTAAAATTATAGTTGCTTGGTAACATTATAAACTAATAAAAGATTTTTTTTTTACTACTGGTTAAAATGAAATCTATATGATAATAAGAGAGCAACATAAAATGTAAACCATGATACAGTTATATACAATAGGTGTACCAGTGCACAAAAATGAAGACAACATGTATAAAAATACCAATTGTATGGCAGAATTATGAGGGAATTTAAGTTTTTAAAAATTCATTTACTATATTGTTTTTCAGTTTTTAAAGGTAAAGGGATTATTGACATTGTGGAGATGTATAAGTGTGAAACTTCTTTAAGTAGGTTTTGCTGGTCTTGAGGTAAATGGTAACAAATGGGGTGACAAGTAGCACAATAAACTGAGTAATTATATATGCCTCAGTTGATTGGAAAATGACTCATAGCAAAGAGAAGAATTAAAATATAGTAAAGGTAACAAGAGCTCCAGTGCCATGAGAGTCCTCTATACATACCACACAGAGCGCACTTGTGGAATCAAACCTTTGGAGAGGTCCCAACTTAACAAGGGAGGGCTTGCAGCAGATCATTTCTGCTCATCTAGGAACCCTCAGACCTGCTGCATAATATGGCCTAAACTACAATTGTTAGCAGATTTTTACAGCTCAAATATCTTGTAAGCTACTAACCAAATAAAGAGGAAACAACAAAATGTATCCGTTTTTGTTGGTGAATGCTGTGTCCACCTCCCTCTACACCGAGCCTTCACTTGTTCCTCCCAACCCAGCCTCCCCATTACCCTCATTGCTTTCCACTTACATCAAGTTCTAGAACAGTAAAACTAATCTGTAGTGATTAGTTATCTTATCTAAAGCAGTCTAAAGTAGTCACTGATCTAAAAGCTGTCAGTTCAGGTCATGATCTCAAGGTGTGAGATCAAGCCCCACATTGGCTCCCCACCCAGTGGAAAGTCTGCTTAAGATTCTCTGTCTTGCTCTCCCTGTGCCCTTCCCCCCACCACCTGCATACGCACTCTCTCTCTCCCAAATAAGAACAAATAAATCTAAAAGAAAAAGAAAAAGAAAGAAATCAATCAAATCGGTGTTTTCCTGCAGCAGATGGTGGGTTTAGACTAAAAGAGCATCAGGCATCTATCACTCTTGTCCTCACTTAGATTATTGCAGTAGCTAACTTCTTGCCCCAGCCCATGCCCATGCAATCTGTTTTTAACACAGCATTCAGGTTACGCTACTAAAATGTAAATCTGAACATGCCATGTTCTGTTTCAAATCCTCCTATGGTTTCTTAACTCACGACTGACTCTGAGTAAAAACCAAATTCCTTATAATAAGCTACAAGGTTCTGTGGAGTCAGCCTCCAAACTCCTTCTGGAACCTCACATCCTGAACTTTAAAGAGTGCCATAGCACTACTTATTAACTAACAAACTGCGTGTGTATTTGTTTATTTTGTTTTCTGTTCATCACTGGAATGTAAAGTCGGTGGTGACAAAGGCTTTGACTGGTTAACTGCAGTGTCACCAGCACTAAAATGATGCCTGGTCCTTGGTAGACAGCTAGTAAGCATTTGTTAAATGTATGAGTGTGATACAGAATAGTTTCAAAGCCTGAAGTCCTATTTTCTGGATTTCTTAAGTTAGGCTTGTTGCAAAGTAGTTTTGCTTCACTTATCTTGTTCATGAGGGGAACCTGCAGTCAGTGAATAAAGATTTATGCTATAGGCTATGTGGTTCCACTCTACTACTGGTTTGGACCCAGCATGCCAATGCAACAGGCTTCCATTCAGTCCCAGTAGAGGAGGGATGCCAGTAAAAACCTGTAGGCCCCTGGGGAAGCAGAGGAAGCCCACACTGACTTTGGGATAAAGCCTGTGAAAGCTCTTTGAAATGTTAAAAGTGGTATGCAAATCGAGGGATAATTATTACTAAGGGAGGGTCAGCTACACCACATCAATGGAGAACCTTTAAAAAGACCCTTTGCTAATTATGAGGGAAGGGTTTCCATTACAGTTTTATTCTTTGAAGAGACAGAGCTGCTTTGTTGCTGCCCTCATGGGCTTTCTTTATCATTACTGTTCTTTCTCACTGTGATGCATTCTGCTGATCTTCCTCAGAGGCCCCTTAACATATTTATATTACTTGGAGAACTGAACAGTAAGAAAATTGGTATATTGCATTAAGCTGTGGGCTACTTTATTAAATTAAGCCCGAAGAAGTGGTCATCCAAAGTTAAAAATAGGTTAATTATTATGCATTTGGTGCATTTTTTCAATTAAATATCTTGCTTTTTATATGTAGAATTAGGGATTTATTCATTTCTTTCTTCCTCTCTTTCTTTCTTTCTTTAACCATTTGTAGCAACTTTATAATAGTTGAGAACAGAAAGGGAATTTCTGCAAGGGGATTTCCTTGGCTAGAATTTAGCCAGAAGAATGAAGGTAGCATAGAGACTATCTCATTCTAAAAGCATCATGAAACACTTTAGAAGCCTGCCTAATCAAGCTCACATTTGTTAGGTTTGGTGTTAAATTATAGACCACTGATTTATTTTAGGATAGTGCTTCCTCTTTGAGAGCTCAGGTCCCCATTGAGTCTGACTAAGAAAGGGAAAAATAAATCACTGTAACTCCCAGAAAAATCTACAAATGCACTTGTATACCAAGATTTACATATAGTATATATTGAAGGGTTTATAGGTGCCCTGAGGCCATTCATGAGTCATTATTTTAGGTATAGTAAAGGAACAAATGGGTGATAGTAGCTAATCCTTATAATCCTTATAAGAGCCCCCAATAAGATATGAACACTTATTTTCCTATCTTACATATTTGCACACTGAAGCACAGAGAGGTTGAATAACAGGTAGGCAACAATGAAGCCAAAATGTGGACCCAGACATGTTTCTTCAACTCATTCACATAGCCACCGGGCTATATTGCCTCAAGATTATACATCTGCTAGGAACTTAAACTAAATATTAATCCAGATCACCCTTCAAAACTAGCCCCTTATTAAAGATAGACTTACCATATGATCCAGCAATTCCACCTCTGGGTATATACCCAACAAAATTTAAAAAAGGAATTCAAACAGATATTTATATACTAGTGTTCACAACAGCATCATTCACAATAGCCAAAAGGTAGAAACAACCTAAATGCTCATTGACAGATGAATGGATAAACAAAATATAGGTATATACAATGGAATAGTACTCAGTCTTAAAAGGGAAGGAAATTCTGACACATGCTGCAGCATGGATGAACCTAAAAGATACTATTCTAACTGAAAAACAGATGCAAAATGACAAATATGATGTGATTACATTTTTATTAGATATTTAGAATAGGCATGTTCATAGACAGAAAGTAAAATGGAGGTTATCAAGGTCTAAGGGAAGAGGGGAATGGGAAGTTATTGTTTAAAGAGGTATAGAGTTCCCCCCTGGGATGAAAAGTTCTGGAGTTAGATAGTGGTGATGGTTGCACAGCAATATGAATGTACTTAATACCAATAAATTATACACTTTAAAACGGTTGAAACTGGTTAAAATTTTATATGTATTTTACCACTAGAAAAAGAAAAAGAATAGCAATCTAAGCCTGAATATAAAAGGATAATGACACAGAAGGAATTGACCTCTCTGATCCAAGAGGACCCAACCCTTAAAAATTTCATGTTATATATATTTTACTGGAGTTAAAAAAAAAACAAAAACAAAACAAAACAAAAAACAGGAAAAGAAAACACTAGGCTTTTTCTGAAACCACATTGCCTCCTTGGGAAAGAAACAAACCATACCCAAATTGAGGCTCCCATGTCAGCTTATAATAGACTCACTATTGTCCCCTTAAGCTGCTTATTTGGATCCTATTGTGTATATAGCTCATGGGTTTTCCTTTCACAAATGGTTTTAAATCATTATTACTCAGCAGGATATTTCAGAGTCTTAAAAAAATATAATAAAAAGTCTTAAAAATATAGCAAAATATTTTTCCATGATACAATAACTATCTTGGTAATTTCTGTAAATTTTAATTATTCCTAAGCCTCATCCTCCCCCATAAATAAGAAAACCTTCTATATAAGATAAGATATTAATTTTTCTAATTGCTACCAAATAAGATATCTCTAATATATCTCTCATATAATCTACATAATATATTTATATTATATAATATATCTCTAATATATAATCTATGTTATATAATAATATATTTCTAATATATTATTTGTTCATCAGTATTCTGGGCTAGATAAGATATTATTCCCTCCAGGAAGAAAGATGAGCTAATTATTGTAGCATTTTCTCTTCTTGCCCACCATCTACTTTATCATTAATTTTTTGTTGTAATTTCTCCACAGATATTTGCTTAATAAAGTTAACTGAAGGAGAAAGGTATTAAATGGCTATGAATAATTTTATCATTATCAATTATTAACTTCTTTGTTAACTTATTTAGAAGAGAAAATGGAAATATTTCAGTTATAAAAAGAAAACATGGTACTATAGAGTACTGTTCCATATTCCTAATTAAGTAGTACATGTGGCCTCATCTCATCAAAGAGTTTAGATTTTGAATGTGTTTTACTCTACATAAAGAGTCTTAACCTTAGTGTGTGTGTGTGTGTGTATATATATATATTCTCACATGAGTAGATCCCTGCAAGCTGAAAACAAGAGGTTTGAGTAGGAGGTGAATCACTTATTAAATATGGCTTCTAAGGGGCTGATATTTTGCTATTTCCCACTCTGTTTTACAAAAGAGAAAGCATTTTCAGACAGGTGAAGTGGCCTTACAGTAATTCTACATTGTTCAGCTATGGAACCAGTGTTGACTCAGAAGAATGGCAAGCCAATTGACTTTCAACATCATAAGGTAGTTAAGACACCAAAAATGCTGTGTTTCCTTAAAACTGCCATAAAGACCTTTTTATAGCAGATGGTCAATTAAAATTCAGTAGCTCAAAGGGAAGAAATTTGTAAAACAGTAACGAGGTTTTTTGGACTGTTCTTGGAGTATTAGGGTACTAGCATTTTCCAGGAGCCTCTTTTTTTTTTTTTTTTTAAGATTTTATTTATTAATTAAGAGAGAGAGAAAGAGTGCACAAGCAGGGGAAGGCAGAGGGAGAAGCAGACTCTCTACTGAGCAGGGAGCCCAACATAGGGTTCAATCCCAGGACCCTGACGTGATGACCTCAGCCGAAGCCAGATGCCTAACTTACTTGAGTCACCCAGCCGCCCCTTCAGGAGCCTTTTGAGGAATGGAGGAAAGTAGAGACATAGGGTGGTTGAGCAGGGCAGGCTGTGCACCACCACTCCAAAAATTCAAATGGCAACTAACTATTAGTTTGTATGGTTAATTTAAATCTGTTAAGCTTCCACATTTGCTTTTATTTGATAAAAGGATTTTGTAGCTTAAAAAAAAGAGAGAGAATTTGAAGATGACAAGACTGTATTACATCACGAAGTATATGTCATCAGTGACCCCAAATCCACCTGAGCCAACCTGCTAGGATGCAGTCAGTGGGAACTTGCCTTCCATAGGTTTCCCACCCCTTGCTTACTGTGGGACATGAGAACTCTGAGTTTACAGGCTTCAACAGAGAGTATATTACCCCTGTTAATTGACCCACTAGTCAAATTCAGACCCTCTCAAATGCTCACAGTTTTACATTGTTCTTTCTTTTCCTCTTGCTAACCTTTACTCAAGGCACATGACCACCACTGGTGAAAACCTTGCTAGCCTCTTCAGGCCCTTATCTCTGCCCTAGTATTTCCATGAGGGATGCTTTAAAACAGCCTCTATTTCAAAGTGCAAGCTAATTACCTGGTGATTTATTGTTGTGCATGGAATTACAAAGTAATCTTAAAAAATGCCAGCAAAGTGTCAAGTAGAGACCTACCTTCCTGTTGACCTCTTTTTGGTTAAATACCTAATTGTCTGGCTTTTAACTTTGTTTAAACTATGAAGGAGGGGAGAAGATACTAGGAAGTTCTTTCAATTTGATACTCTCTGGAAGAACTAATAGCAACAAAGATATTGAAAATCTACCATATCTTCTCTGAGACATCTGAAAAAATCAGTGGAATGGATTCTACTACCTCCCTTATTTTTATAATACTTCTTGTTAAAACAACAACAACAACCACAACAAAAACCAAAGCATCAGCTCAAATTTCTTTGAGAAGTTTTCTACAAAGTCTTGATTTCCAAAATTTCTCCCATGTTTTAAGTCTGAAACAATTAGTGTTGTCTCCTATGGCTAGTACATCAGTTTTAGGTCTCATTTATGATGAGGTAGTGGAGCTCTATTTTTGTAGTGCACTTCATAGTACCTTAATTGTGTAAGATAATTGGAAGCCCATGTTATGAGTTTTTCAAAGCATAGTTTTTTCCCTTTTTATTTTGTAATTTTTTAAAATAACCTCTATTTCCAATGTGGGACTCAGATTTACAACCCTGAGATCAAGAGTTAAATGCTCTAGTGGCTGAGCCAGCCAGGGACCCCTAGTTTTTTACCTTTTAAAGTATTAGGCATTTTTTGTGGTTTTAAAGACTCAGACACTAATTCATGCTATAATAGATTAAACTATAATAAAATATATTAATATTATTAAATTATTAAATATTAAATTGTAATAAAATATATTAATCAAATATTTAAGTTTGGACCATAAGCCTGGCAGAGTAAAGATGGTACAGATGGGTACATGCAGTCCATTCTGGTCTGCAGGAACATCAGTGCTCACTAAGGCACAACTGCAGAAATGTCATCCCTTACTGTCAGTTTTCAGATGCCAGACAACAGCATTAACTTTTACAAAATAAGTAAACTTGTTCCATATGTAATGGCTAAGAAGTGAAAAAATATTAGAAGTGAGGTGTACAAAAATACCTGTGAAGTGAGCCTCCCATGAAGAAAAGAAGGTCTAGAAAATACAACCTGCATCAGGAAATTTTGTAATTCTGATTATGTTGTAAGACTGCACATGATTCTCAAATCTTTTCTGATTGCAGTCTCCTAATTGATTTTACGACTTCCTTTTCCCTACATTCTCCTTAGAGTATCTGTGTTATATGTGCCCTTTTATATATTTTAAGTAAATTTCATACATATTAATTTGCTTTGAGAAGTGTTTAATAGTATTGTGAAATCATTTAGCTAATTTGCAACATCTTACACCCTCATCAGTAAGGTTTGAGATCTGGTTGCTTTTCGAAAAATAACATTTAGGAGCTCAGTGGGTTAAGCCTCTGCCTTCAGCTCAGGTCGTGGTCTCTGGGATCAAGCCCTGCATCGGGCTATCTGCTTACCGCGTAGCCTGCTTCCCCCTCTCTCTCTGCCTGCTTCTTTGCTTACTTGTGATCTCTCTCTCTGTCAATAAATAAATAAAATCTTTTAAAAAAAGAAAAGAAAAGAAAACATTTGTCACCTTGATGGAATGTAATTGAATAAGTGAGAGAGATATGAGCCAGGAGCCTGGGTGTCTGAGTATTTTCACCTTTGTACTAGTAGTCCTAATGCTTGCCTACTCAACAACATCATTCTATGTTCATTGCCTTTTGGGGTTCTGGAGGCCAGTCTTAGGGCCTCCAAGACCCAGCATACAGTTAAAATTAAAGTTTGAATGAGAAAAGTGGGATTACTATAGGCTGAATGTGTTATCTCTAAAAACTAGGCACATTAGACAAATCCAGACTGAGGGACATTCTAGAGTGTCTGACTGGTATTCCTCAAAACTATCAAGTTCATAAAAAATAAGGAATATCTGAGAAATTGTCACAGCGAAGAGGAGCCTGAGGAGACAAGATGGTTAAATGTAATGTATTGAGAAGGGGATCTGAGAGCAGAAAAAGAATAATAAGTAAAAATTAAGGAAATCTGAATAACATATGGAGTTTAACGTATTGATACTGGTTCATTTGTTGTAACAAATGCATCATAGAAATGTCAGATGTAGACACTGGGAGATACTGTGTGCAGGATATAGGAATACTGAAGTCTTTGCACATTTTCCCTAAATCTAAAACTATTCTAAAATAAAGTTTATTTTAAAAAAACTAAAGCAGGGGCTCCTGGGTTGCTCAGTCATTGGGCATCTGCCTTCAACTTGGGTCATGATCCCAGGGTCCTGGGAGGCTGCTTCTCCCTCCTCCACTTGTCCTGCTTGTGTTCCCTCTCTCGCTATCTCTGTCTCTGTCAAGTGAACAAATAAAATATTTTATAAATATATAGATAGATAGGAAAAATAAAAATAAAGCCAAAAATAACATTTTACCAATTTTATTGTACCATTCATTAGGATGATTCTGTATAGCAAGACTTAGAATTACCACATACAAGTAAATAGGAAACTGAGGAAAACAAAAAGCAAACAATGAAAACTCTCTTCCCAATTATCTTTCACTTGTTAGTTTAATAAAATGTCTATATATTTGGCAATTTGAAAAATAAAGGAAGCACTAAACATTTTAGTGTTTTGACCTCTTTTCTGAGGACTATGTTACTCATAAATATAACCTAGAGAAATTCACATATGCTTTTAAGTGCCAATTAACAACATAATTATGTGTACATTATCAGACCGTGCAGCAATTAAGAAAAATAAATCTTCCTACCTACAGTACTGTTAGTTGCTCCTCAGTCCACTTTATCATTACATTTGCATTATGTTCATCAAAGTGCCTCAATCCCATTCAGAATTCTTAGAGAACTTCAAGAATGGCCAACTTGGGTGCTATAAATACAGATGCTTCTTTTGTTCGACATTGTTTAACAGATTTTTTTGAGATTTAACTGACTTAAACTGCACATATGAAAGTATACGATTAGAAAAGTTTGGGCATACATGTACACCTATGAAACCACCACAATCAACATAGAGAAAAAATCACTCCCCAAAATTTTCACATGCCTTTTGTAAACACTCCATTCCAACCTTCCCTCTCCCCGCCCTGCCCCACTCTTATCAACTACTAATTTGTTCACTGCCAGTATAGATTACCATGTATTTTGTAGAACTTTGTGTAAACAGAATCATACGTTATGAATTCTGTCCTGCCTGACTTCTTGCACTCAGCCTATTTGTTTTCAGACCTGTTGATTTTGTGAAAGGTATCAAGAGTTCCTCTTTATTGGTGAATAGTATTGCATTATATGGATGTACCACTGTTTGAGATGATTGGTATTGATGCACATTGAAGTTATTCAGTTTGTTTGCAGTTTTTGGATATTACATATAAAGTTACTCTGAACATTCATTTGTAAGTCTTCTGTGGACATGGACTTTTATTTCTCTTGGGTTAATATCTAGGATTTAAATGGACAGACCTTATGGTAGGAGTATGTTTAAATTTCAAATGAACTACCAAATTATTTTCCTTTTATATTCCTGTAATATATAAGAAATACAGCTAGTCCACATACTTGCCAGCACTTGGGATAACCAGGCATTTTAATGTTAGCCATTGGAATAAATTTTTATTTATTTTTTAAATCTTATTCTTGATAGTCCATCTTGGGTTGAAAACAGAAGTCTGTCTTTTTTTTTTTTTTTTTTTTAATACAACTTACTCCATTTTTTGAGGCACTGCTTTGGTATTATCCTTTTCCAAAATACTCACTTTTTAAAAAAATTTTTTTTAAGATTTTATTTATTTATTTGACAGATACAGATCACAAGTAGGCAGAGAGGCACACGGAGGGGGGGGCTGAAGGGGGTGGAAGCAGGCTCCCTGCTGAGCAGAGAGCCCAATGTGGGGCTTGATCCCAGGACCCTGAGATCATGACCTGAGCAAAGGCAGCGGCTTAACCCACTGAGCCACCCAGGCGCCCCTAAGATCACTCTTAAAGATCAGTAATTCTCATCATTATCTGCATTTCAACAGAGGGAGTTTAAATAGGTATACTTGGTTCATGTGTAAAACTGTTACAAAGACATATACTTGTCAAATGAAGGCCTATCTTTAGTGCTGGTACAAGATACAGGGAAAAGAAAATTTGCAAGGTATGGGAAGCAGTCATGCAAAGGGCTTTAGTCACGTTAATAGGAACACATCATGCCACAAAGATGCAGCAGAATTTGTGGACTTAAGAGTATTAAAATGACCTGAGTTATGTTGTAGCATTGCCACCTACCCTCTATATGGACTGGCACCCATTAATTTCTCTGAGCCCCAATTTTCCTGTCTCTCAGAAACCTATCTTCCCAGACGGCTCATAGGACTGTGTGAGCAAAACCAAACAGAGGAATGTTATAGAACATTTTACACTCTAACATTCTTTAAAATATATTTTCAAAAGAATTATTTTTGCCATCAGTAGTTAATAGTTAATATGTAATATTGTTTAGCTCATTGATGGATGATATTTTATGGCCTTCCTGTTTCTTTATTAAAGATAACAAAACTGGGGGTGCCTGGTGGGTCAGTTGGTTAAGTGTCTGCCTTTGGGTCAGGTCAGGATCTCAGGGTTCTGAGATAGAGCCCCACATTGGGCTCTCTGCTCAGCAGGGAGTCTGCTTCTCCCTTTCCGTCTGTGCTCACTTGCTCTTTCCCTCTCAAATAAATAAATAAATCTTTTTCTAAAAAAAAGATAAAGCTAGTGTGAGTCACCTGAAATTAAAATTATATACATACACATATATATGTATGTAATATTTAACATATTTATATTCAGATGTCTTGAGTAAAAAACCATATTAACAAAAGTAATTCAAAATATCATGTCTATATTTATTCATTATAGCATACAGTAATTTTTACCTTGATCATTTTACAATGTCTTATATCTCAAAAACATGGTAAGATTGGTTTCTAGGGAAAAAAAAAATAGAATCTAAGTGTTGAGAAAGACTTGAAAATCCTATATCCATATGTAGATACAGAGTGTTGGGTAATTTGTAAAGAGCAAATATTATTTATATAAACAATTTCCCCATTCTGAAACTTCCAACAAGAGAAGAAATGTTACTTAGCATTGCTTTATATGAACTAGTCCCAAATATTCTATTCCTAGTCCCATGACCTTCCGTTCTTCACACACCTCTGCTGTATGTGAACCTCAGTATTTTTTCAGAAATCCATGTTCTGTTAGGCCCAAATGCCTGGTCTTGCCATAGCCTCTGTCATAATTGCCCCTCCTCTCTCTTTCCCACTTGGCAAACCTTTGTCCAAACTTGACTCAAAAATCATCTATTTGACAATGTTCCTCTATTCAACTAAACAGTTAATTATGTCTGTGCTAAATATTTTTATATAGCTTCTGTTGTATAATTACTACTTTATGTTGTAATTCTTTTTTTGTCCCCCCCCCCCATTACTTCTCTCTGTCAAGGGCTTTGGAATTGCCCTCAATAAATACTCAAGAGTCTCCAACTTGGAGATGTTTGATTAATGATTTAAAATAAGTTATTTATGGGGTACATCGGTGGCTCAGTTTGTTAAGTGTGTGACTCTTGATTTCAGCTTGGGCCATGATCTCAGGGTCATGAGATTGAGTCCCACATCGGACTCCATGCTGATCCTAGAGCCTGCTTAGTATTCTCTCTTTCCCTTCCCACTCCCCCTTCTCCCCAGGTGCATGTACTCTCTCTCTCTCCCTTAAAAAAAAAAAAAAAATTAGTTATTTCCTAAGAACTTCCCATGTGCAGAACATGGTACCAAAAACATTAATCTGCACAATAACCCTAAAATATAGGTGACATATTTCCCCATTTAACAAATGAGGAAACTAAGACTCAGGGGGTTTAAATATCTAGTCTGACACCACAAATCCAGAAATTGACAGAAAAATGATTCAAACCTAGGATTTGTGATTCTAGAGAACACAAATAATGAAGAAATTATTGAAAATTAGGTTTTCCTGCTGTGCCTGGGTAGCTCAGTCATTTAAGCATCTGCCTTCAGCTCAGGTCAAGATCCCAGGGTGGTGGGATTGAGCCCCACATCAGGCTCCCTACTCAGCAAGCAGTGTGGTTTCTCCCTTTCCATCTCCTGCTCCTCCTGCTTGTTCTCTGACTTTCCCTCTGTCAAATAAATAAGTAAACTCACCAGAGAAAAAAGAAAAAATTGGGTTTTCCTTTATAAACATGATACACTATATATGAGATTGTTTACTATTTGTTCTTAATTAGCATGTAATACAATAGTTATGTGCATCATTATATATATCAGAGTATCTATAGTATGAATTGTTATTGAAACAGTAGATTGTTCCTATACCGTGAGTCTTCTTAGTCTATAGTTCATAAAACTTCCTTAGCTATTCGTGCAGTATGATGTTCTGCTTTCAATCTAAAAAATCAGTGGAAATTTGATGAAATTATCTCATTATCTCATACTTTTAGAAAAGAAGAATGAAATTGGGCTGCTGAAGGTAGAAACAACTATCTGTATTATCTAGTCTGTGTGATAGGAGATGTAGGTTAAATATAATACACATTTAGATGCTTTGAATAATAATTACAGAGTCCCATTATTATAATGTTATTGAGTCATGACAGGGAGAGATCCAGCCTTGGAAAGATGTTAAACTATCCTTTTTCCCCCTTTTTAAAATCTGCTTGTTTTAAGGACTCTTAATATCTATGCTTGACACAGACCAGGAAAGATACACCTATTTGGAAATCTTTTTACTTTTATCAGTGGTCAGGGCCAGCTACATAATTTGTGAAACCCAGTGAGAAATGAAAATGTGGGGCCTCTTTATCAAAAATTACCAGGAATTATGAGATGACAACAGCAGAGCACTAAACCAAGAGTGGGACCCTTTTAAACTATGGGGCCTTGAGCAACTGAATAATTCATATACCATGAAACTGGTCTCTACTGCCACCATGACTAGGAGGAACTTTTGAGTGATAGAGTGACTTACCCTCACTTCTGAGCTTTAAGTGTCATTCCTCCTTACTAACCCAAATTATAACATTCTTAATTGGCATGGTTGAGTACAAAACATGCATACATGCACACACACACACACACACACACACACACACAGACACATCAGGAATGTATATACCTACATTGAATATGTATATATGTATGGATGTACTCTTGACATAAATATATTTTTACATGTGTATGTATATTTACAGATGACTATATTTCAAAAACCTAAATTAGTAACAATATCTGCTTAATGCAGAAGTCTAGTTTTTGTTTTTTTTTTTTTAAGATTTTATTTATTTGCTTGACAGAGATCGCAGGTAGCAAAGAGGCAGGCAGAGGGAGACAGAGGGAAGCAGTCTCCCCAGTGAGCAGAGAGCATGACGCAGGGCTCGATTCCAGGATCCTGGGATCATGACCCAGAACAAAGGCAGAGGCTTTAACCCACCAAGCCACCCAGGCACCCCAGAAGCCTAGTTTTGATGATTTGTAGTATCTCTATCCCCAATCCTGTTTCCCTAAATAATTTAAAAAATTAAAGTCCAGGTAGAGTACCTAAGTGAGGTAGTTAACCACCTCTCTATTGCCATTTGGAACCTGAATGATATATATGATTTCACTGGAACTTTTCTTTATTTTTTTAATTTAAATTCAATTAGCCAAGGTAATAAATACATCAGTAGTTTTTGTAAGAGGGTGCTTCTTTCTCCAAATGCTCACCAATATTTGTTGTTCCCTGTTGTTCCCTTGTTAATTTTAGCCATTCTGACTGGCATAAGGTAGTATGTCATTGTGTTTATGATTTGTAGTTCCCTGATGGCAAATGATGTGGAACATTTTTTCATTGTAATATTATGTGACTAAGTCCTCAAAAAAGAATATATAAATAAGTCCTGAAAATTAACAAGAATAAGACAGTTCCAACAGAAAACCAAGCAAAACCTGACAATTCACAGCAGAGAATATCCAAATCATCATCAGCCATACAAAAAGTTGTTCAACTTTATCAGTCATCAGGGAAATCCAAATAAAGCCACAATATGATAGTACCCACCTACCAAAGACAAAAAGTACCAAGTGTTAGTGAGAATAGAGTAGCCATAACTATCCTGCATTTTGGGAGTTTATAAATTGGGACAACCACTTTAAAAAGCTGTTTGGCAGAATCTAAAAAAACTGGGTCGTTCTTCTCCTTAGTATGTAACTTGTAGAATTCTCTGCATATATTTTCATCCAATAAACGTGTATAGGAATCTATTCATAATAGAAAAAAACCTGGAACTTCCCAAATGCCAATCAGCAATAGTATGGATAAATTGTGGTATATACAAATGGAATTTTGCTCAGTAATAAGAATGAATGATCTGCAACTAAATACAACAAAATGGATGAATATCAAAAAACATAATGTTGAACAAAAATTCACAGATACAGAGGGGTATATACTGCATGGTCCCACTTACATAAAATACAACAGAAAATTAAAACTAATCTATACTGTTTAAAGTCAGGATAGTGATTACCTATCACTAGTGGTGTGGATAAACAGTGACAGTGATTGAACAGAGCCTAAAGAGAGTTTCAGAGTACTGGTAATGACCTTTTTAAAAAATGGATGTTATGCATCTGGATGTATTTTTTTTGTCAAATACACTGATCTATGCATTTACAAGTACTTTTCCATATCTGTAAGAAACTTGTGAAAAAGTTAAAAATATGTATTATCTTGAGTTCATACCCAACTAGTTAAGTAATAGCCCCATTTTAGAGATGAAGAAAATAGTTTAAGTTACTTTTAGTTACTAATAGCCAGGCAATTATTACATAGCTCAGATTAAATGATCTTTAGTTTCCTGTCTAGTTCAAGATACTGTAATTTTACAAGTCCACCAAATTAGAATCTAATTAACTTTCAGATTTTCTTTTTATTCTAATTTTCATTCACCTTCCTAATCTATTAAAGTCCAAATTTCAATATGCACAGATAAGTTTCCTTGATATTTAAAATAATACTACAGGGGCACCTGGGTGGCTTAGCTGGTTGAGCATCTGATGTTGATGTTGGCTCAAGTCATGATCTCAGGGTTGTGAAATCAAGCCTCGTGTTTGGCTCTGCACTCTGTGGGGAGTCTACTTGAGATTTTCTCTCTCCTTCTTCCTCTGCTCCTCCCTCTTACTTGTGTGTGCACCCTTTCTCTCTCTCTCTCTCTCAAATAAATAAATCTTTAAAAAATATATACTACAATAGGCTTTCTTGAATATTGCAGAATTTGTTATTTATATTAATTTCTTATTTATTTTTTATACTTACTTTTTTGTAGGCAAGCAAACGTCGGACTACAATTGTCATAGCACACCGACTTTCCACTATTCGAAATGCAGATCTCATTGTGACTCTGAAAGATGGGATGGTGGTGGAAAAAGGAACACATGCTGAACTAATAGCAAACCAAGGTCTATATTATTCACTTGCAATGTCACAGGTATGTTTATGTTATATAATGCTATGTTAGCAGAGTTTTTTTTTTTTAACTTTTCAGAGATCATACCACAGAAGTATTGAATCATCATCTCAGTTTTCAGAAAGCAACCAAGGAATTCCTCAATGAAGAAATTCACTGTGATTAATATCTTCAGCGTTGTGCTAGATAATATGAAAATTAAAGAATTAATGGCTACATAGCACCTAATAATTGCTGGGCGCACTGCAAATAGGCTTCAAAGCTTGTACATGGCAGATCCAGAACAGTCTAACTCTATATACTGTCATCTTCTCATTAGAACACAAATTTAACACACAATCTCTGAAAACTTAGTTGCAGAGGCAAAATGCAGAATCCTGCATATGGATATTACAAAAGGTAGAAATAACCAAAACTCGTAGGGAGAAGGGAAGCTACATTACCCATGGAAGGTTTCATGAAGAAGTCTTGAAGGCTAGAGGTGGGAGTTAGAAGAGGAAGAGAAGTCTTTGTGGGTGGAGAAGCACCACAGATGTAACAAGGAACTTAGTGTGCAACAAACAGAAAAACCAGCCTTCCTCCCACAAGTAAAAATGAATGTTGGGAACATAATCAAAAACAGTTGTATTAGGAAGGCAAATCATGGAAATTCTTTTTTTTTTTTTAAGATATTATTTATTTGACAGAGATCACAAGTAGGCAGAGAGAAAGGAAGGGAAGCTGGCTCCCTGCCGAGCAGAGAGCCCGATGCGGGGCTTGATTCCAGGACCCTGGGATCATGATCTGAGCCAGAGGCAGAAGATTTAATCCACTGAGCCACCCAGGCACCCCCAAATCATGGAAATTCTTAGAAACCAGGCAGAAGAGTTATTTGTTTTTTTACTCTGACTTACTTTACTGTATCAGAATCACTTAACGCATTGCCTGCCACATAGTAGGCATTCAATAAATGTTTGCTGAATAAAAGGATATATATAAAAATGTATGTTATATAAACCACACCCTCTCAGGTAGACTAGAAAGCTTATCAATCAAAAGCTTTAGCCAATCAAAAGGAGGCATGATAATGCTGATAAAGCTGAAGGCACTCTGGCAAATTCTTTTTTTCAGATCCACATTTCAGCATGCCAGGTGATCTCGCATACTTTTTTCATTAGGACACATTAATATAAATTGTAGGAATTAGGCTGTAGCTAACTTACTCCTTCTGGCCCAGGTCTTCTCTTGACCTGGAAGGCAGTCTTCTTTTCAAGGGGTCATGTACAGACAACAAATCTCACCACTTTGCAGTTTATTTTACTTCTTCAACTTTCTGATTACATTTTTTTTAAGATTTTAATTATTTATTTGACAGACAGAGATCACAAGTAGGCAGAGAGGCAGGCAGAGAGAAAGGAGAAAGCAGGTTCCCTGCAGAGCAGAGAGCCCGATGCGGGACTCGATCCCAGGACCCAGGGATCATGACCCGAGCCAAAAGCAGAGGTTTTAACCCACTGAGCCACCCAGGCACCCCCTGATTACATTTTTTATGTTAATATTATTATTCCATATATAAAAGACCTATATAACTCAACATGAGAAAAAAACAAATCCAATTTTAAAATGGCAGAAAATATAAGTAAACATTTATCCAAAGAAGACATTCAGATGCCCAACATGAAAAGCTGCTCAATATTACTCATCATCAGGAAAATACAAATCAAAAATATGATAAGATATCACCTCACATGTGTCAGAATGGCTAAAATAAAAACCACAAGAAACAAGTGTTGGTGAAAATGTTGAGAAAAAGGAAACTTCATGCACTATTGATAAGAATGCAAACTGGTGGAGCCACTGTGGAAAACTGTATGGCAGGTCCTCAGAAAGTTAAAAATAGAATTACCCTCTGACCCAGTAATTGCACTACTTAATATTTAACAAAAAAAATATATATATATATACAAAAACACAAATTCAAAGGAAAACATGCACCCCTGTGTTTATTGCAGCTTTATTACAATAGCCAAATTATGGAAGCAACCCCAGTGTCCATTGATTGATAAATGGATAAAGAAGATGTGGGGTGTGTGTGTGTGTGTGTGTGTGTAGTGGAATATTATTCAGCCATAAAAAATAATGAAATCTTGCCATTGGCAACAACATGGATGGAACTAGAGAGAATAATGTTCAGTGAAATAGGTCAGTCAGAGAAAATCAAATACCATTTCACTTATATGTGGAATTTAAGAAACAAAACAAATAAGCAAAGGGAAAAAGAGAGAGAGAGAAGCCAAGAAAGAGAGTCTTCAACTATAGAGAACAAATTAATGGTTACCAAAGGGGAGGTGGGTGGGGGAGGAAGGGAGGGTAAGTTAAATAGGTGATGGGGATTAAAGAACACACTTATCATGACCAACACTGAGTAATGTATAGAATTGTTGACTCACAATAGTGTACATGTAAAACTAATATAAAGCTGTATGTTAACTATACTGGAATTAAAATTTAAAACTTAATAATTTTCACAAATTAGAAAATTTAGAAAGTTATGATCCTCCATCTCATCATCAAACTCAAAACTTCACATTTAAAACCTTAGATTTCTCCACAATGCTAGAATAAGTTATTTTTAAACATCTGCTATAAAGCAGGGATAGTCTTTAAAAAGTTTGAAAATATAATCTTATATTGATTCAAAAACTGCCAGTTCCAATTTTATTTCACATTAGACCATATTTTACTTTAAAAATTAAAGTTAGCTGTTATATGCAAGTTGAATTTGCGTGATTTTCTTTCCAGAGTAGACTTAATAAGTTATGAAATTATGAAGTTCAATATTTTCAAACTAAAAAGTATAATAATAGAAGAAAATTGCTATGGTTAAATTAATCCTATTTTGAAATTTTTTAAAAAAACCAGTACACTCAGATCTTTCTTTGAAGTACCATGTCTTGATTTTTCATTATAACTAAACAAAAACTCCATTATTAGGTCTTAGATTAAAGAGTTTCACAGTGTAAGGAAAATAAAAATGGAATGTTTGTGATATAAATGTATAAATACTTAAAATGCCCTATTCTAAATGGATTAGTAGTCTCTCATTACCTAAAATAATGTTCATTCTGATAAAACAATACCATTTTAATATTCAATGAACAACTACAATATTCTGGGTACTGCATAGTAAATATAACATCCATGATATCTCCATAGACAGGAACTCATTTCTGAAACACTAGAAGTGCGTATTTACCGCTGTGCCTATAGTGTCCAAATGAATCAGTTTATTAGAATCCATGTGTCCCTAAGTACTAAGAAGTTAATATTGCTAAGGGAATCAATTCCAGGAAACAGAATAGTAGTGGTTAGGATTATGGGCTCTGGAGACATTATAAATTTGAAAATCGTGACTCTGCCACTTAACAGTTTTAGGACATTAGGAGAGTTATTTAAATTCTCTGTGCCTCAGTTTGCTTATCTTTAACATGGGGAAAATAATGGTAAGTTATTTATGAATTACTGTGAGTATTAAATGAGTCATTCATGTAAAGTGCTTAGAATCTATGTTGGCATACTAGATTTTATTTTATTACTATACTAATATTATTCAGTCAAACTTTTTGAAAGTTGAAATCATGAAGATTAATGCTATAATTATTTACCTTGAACATACATGATAATTTCCAGACCTATTCCTTTAGTCATACATGATTATTTTCAGACCTATTCCTTTAGTGACTTTTCACATGAAAATTAAATAAAAACAAAGTAAAGATAGATACATACCAAAACTTCTTGTCATCATTATTTTGTCTAGCAGCCTTCGCAGGAAAAGAACATGTCTTTGATCTGTTAAAGAAACTTCTTAGAAAAATTTATTATGAGAAGAGGTCAAATTTTTATTTTAAACTTGCCACAAAGGAAATAGCTCTTGAAAAAAGACAAATAAAGGATTTCTTGGTAGTGAAATTTATAGAAAAAAAGAGGAAGTGATAGCATAGAAGAAAGTCTGATTAAAGATGTTAGGATACTATAAGGCTGGTTAAAATTTACTGTACTTTGAAATGCCTGATTAACAGTTGTTAAGCTTGTCAAAGAGTCACAGTCACTGAAAAGACTTCCACGTACATATTCTCATTTGCATCTAAATCCACCTAAGGCTTTTTGTCTCCGCTCCCCACCCCGGACACCATCATCCAAACCGAGCTGCTCATTTCTGTCGTCTCCCATCCCGTCTTTTCATGGAGAAGCCACAGAATTACTTATACCACATTCAGAGGAGCAGGAAATATGTAATTTCTTTATTTCACTAAATTTGGTCTCATTTCTCCTAATAGCAAGAAAAGCAAAAACTAGACTTAGAGCAATCTGATTTAGAACTTTATCTTATCAAAAAAAAGAGAAAAAAAAAATTTCATCCTATCCAGTGATTTAAACAGTTGTTTTTTGTTGTAGGTGGGTTTTGTTTCGTTTTCTTTTTAAGTTAACTTGATGTCTCTGGGAATTTTTATTCTCTAGGAACTGGTCCTACTGATTTTGCTTTCTGAACAGTTTGGAATGGGCAGGAGTTGCTGGCCTGGAAAGTATTCCTGCCTCCTGAGATCTCTCTCAGGCCCAGGGCTAGCATCACATTTAAGTGCCTAGTGATATTTTATAAATTTACAAGCTCTACAAAAGGGTAGGAAAGGTAGCTACTCTGCTGTAGGTAGCAGCAGAGTCAGAAAGAGCATTTGAGTCATCTCCCTCATGAAGATCTTTTTACTAAAATCTGTCTCTACTAATGGAATAATTGTTTTGAACTAAGGCATTGTTTTTTCCAGTTAAAGTACAGGTCTTTGGAAAAGAAGCCACAATAAACTCTTGTCACTCATTAATATTTTAGTAAAAGTTGGACTTACTCGCTCTCTACCAAGCCTGAAAACTTCAGCGAGAGCTGTACAAGAATATATCACTTTCAGTATCAAAAAGGCAATACAGTTTTAGAGGGGTGCTTAAGAAAAGTCCTGAATTTTGAAAACATTGTTCTAATAGTAACATATATTCTTCATTTAAGGATATTAAAAAAGCTGATGAACAGATGGAATCAATGTCTACTGAAATAAGTATCAACTCCGTTCCTCTGTGCTCTGTGAAGAGCAGCAAGTCAGACCTTCCTAACAGGTCTGAGGAATCCATCCAGTATAAAGAGGTAATGGGTAATGGTTTAAGTTTTATTCACATGTTCTCCAATTAATTTTTATTTAACTCTTGTAATATTTAGAATTTATGATAAAATGTTACTATAACAGTAAGTGTACAAAACATAAGTCTTTCCCAAATTTCACTATAATATCACTGTGATGCTTTAAGAAAGTGGCCCTCAAACAAGACCATATATGTCACAGGCCATTTTGGGGTCAAGAAAACTCTTAAGAATGGGCTTGTTCTTCTTTTTCTAGTTCCTTTAGGTGTAACAGGAATTGGCTAGTGAAAATTCAGAGAACTTTAAGGAATGCAGAGGTAGGAGATAAAAGTAGAAACCACTACTGAGGTTAAAATAGAGATCCAAGGAAGAGTCTCATTTTTTTCCCCCTGTCAAGGCTGAGATTCATGCCTTGGTTCAGATGACACAGCTTTGGTTCAGTGGATAGCAGAGAAGTTGCTAAGGTACCTCACTGGTGGAGTTTGCTGGAAATCTGTACTGTTGCATACCAGAACCTACTGGGTAACAAGAGAAGCTACGGGGTACTGTTGGAAGCAGGAGCTGGAGAGGTTGCCCTCTGCAGGAGTCAAGTACAGTTCCATGTGTAAGCAGGTGCAAGCATTAGTCACTTGACAAAAACACAGACCAGTGCTGTCTGGGTCCCCTGGTTACACCTCTCCTGGCCAAGCCAAGAGCTGGAGAAAGCATTTGCTGGCCAAACATAGGAGAAAACTGTGCTCAGCAGGCACCTACTCTGACAAAACTCTGCAAGCAGAGCAGCAGAGAGAAAAGCTTATCATGGAGGAGCCTTCTCAGAAAGCCACCAGAAAGAGAAGAAAAATTCCCTCCTTGTGCAACATTTTTCCAGTACCCTTAACATACAAGGCTTGACATCTTACTAACTGGTAAAGGAAAAATGTTTATAAGGCAAAAGGTGGATTTAGACCCAAGAGGAAATAAATCAGTAACCATGACAGAGATGATATTATTTTAAATAAGGGGAACAGCTAATATAATGGCCTGGAGTTGGGGGTCACATTGATTAAGAAGAAAGGGATGAGCAGAGAGCTGTGTGAGATATTCAGGGACCACATCTGTAGCACTTTGTAGACCATAATGTGTGTGTGTATAGATATATATATATAGCAGTGATAAATGGAAATATTTTATTTTAAGGTTCCTAACTGATATGCAATATTACTTGAAGGTAGACTATGACCTTACTAGTAGTCAAAGTTGATTTCAGAGCCAAAAAAAAAAAAAAAAGGAATAAAGAAGGTTTTTTCATAATTTTAGAAGGATCAGTTTGGGCACCTAGGTGGCTCACTCATTGTCTGCCTTCAGCTCAGGTCATGATACCAGGGTCCTGGGATTGAGCCCCACATCAGGCTCCCTGCTCAGCGGAAAGCCTGCTTCTCCCTCTCCCACTCCCCCTGCTTCTATTCCCTCTCTCTCTGTGTCCCTCTCTGTCAAATAAATAAAATCATTTTAAAAAAATAAGTAAAAGAATCAATTTATCAAGAACTGAAAAGAGTAATAAAAAATCACAATTTTATTCAGAGATTTCAATACATCTCTTAAATATTGATAAAACAAGTAGAGAAAATTCGGCAGAGAAATCGCACTACTTGATATTTACCCCTAAAGATACAAATGTAGTGATCCGAAGGGGCATGTGCACCCAAATGTTTATAGCAGCAGTGTCCACAAGAGCCAAACTATGGAAAGAACCTAGATGTCCATCAACAGATGAATGGATAAAGAAGATGTGGTATAGATATACAATGGAATACTATGCAGCCATCAAAAGAAATCTTGCCATTTGTGATGACGTGGATGGAACTAGAGGGATCAGGCAGGAGACAAACCATAAGAGACTCTTAATCTCACAAAACAAACTGAAGGTTGCTGGGGGGAGAGGAGGAATGAAGAGGTTGGTTGAGTTATGGACTTCGGGGAGGGTATGTGAAATGGTGACTGCTTGTGAAGTGTGTAAACCTGGCGATTCACAGGCCTGTACCCCTGGGGCTAATAATACATTATATGTTAATAAAAAATTAAAAAGGAAAAAAATTCAGGGATATAGATGACTTTAATAGCATTCTCAACCAGCTTAACCTAATAGAAATTTATATAAGTCTCCATGTATCAGCTGAAGAATACACATTCTTCTCAAATGCATCTGCAACATTTATTGACCATATTCTAAGCCATAACACAATATATTTTTTTTAATTCATATAATGCACAGTGTATTACTTAAGCTATGTAGAATTACATCAGAAATCAAAAACAGAGGGAAGCCTGGCTAGCTCAGTTGGTAGTGCGTGCAACTCTTGATCTTGGAGTTGTAGGTTCAAGTCCCATGTTAGGTGTATAGATTAGTTAAAAATAAAATCATTTTTTAAAAAAAGAAGAAAAAAGAAAAAGAAATCAAGAACAGAAGGTGGTCTAGAAATCTTGAAATACTTGGAAGCTAAACAACTCACTTCTAAATAATACATGGATCAAAGAAGAAAGGAGAAATTCAAAAGTATTTTGAACTGAATTAAAATGAAACCAAACATAATCAAAATGTATCCTGTGATCCAGCAACTGTACTACTAAGTATTTACCCAAAGAATACAGAAACACTAATTCAAAGGGATACATGCACCCAGATGTTTATAGCATCATTATATACAATAGCCAAATTATGGAAACAGCCCAAGTATCCATCAACCAATGAATGGATAAAGAAGATGTGGTAAATATACACAATGGAATATTACTTGGCCATAAAAAAGAATGAAATCTTGCCATTTTAAACAACATGGATGGAGCTAGAGAGTATTATGCTAAGTGAAATAAGTCATAGAAAGACAAATACTCTATAATTTCACTCATATGTGGAATTTAAGAAACAAAACAAACAAAAGGAAAAGAAGAGACAGAGAAGCAAACCAAGAAACAGACTCTTGGGCACCTGGGTGGCTCAGTTGGTTAAGTGACTGCCTTCAGTTCAGGTCATGATCCTGGAGTCTCAGGATCAAGTTCTACATTGGGCTCCCAGCCTAGCAGGAAGTCTGCTTCTCCCTCTGACTTTCTCCCCTCTCGTGCTCACTTGTTCTCACTCTCAAATAAATAAATAATCTTAAAAAAAAAAAAAAAGAAAGAAACAAACTTTTAACTATAGAGAACAAACTGATGGCTACCAAGGAGGTGATAGGTGAGGGGGTGAATTAAATAGGTGATGGGTATTAAGGAGTCACTTGTCATGATGACCACCAGGTATATATGGAAGTGTTGAAACACTGTATTGTACACCTGAAACTAATATTACACTACACGTTAACCAACTGGAATTTAAATTAAACCTTAAAAAAGGTAAGTCAAATTTTTAAAAAATGTATGTGATGACACTTAAAGTAGTATTGAGAAAGAAATTTATACAACTAAACACCTATATTATGTAAAAAGGAAAAACCCAAATTAATAACGTTATCCCTTAAGAAACTAGAAGGTAAAGAATAATTATAAAGAAAAAAAATCAATGAAATCCAAACCTGGTTTTTTGAGAGCATCAGTAAACTGAAAAACCACTGGACTGAATAAACAAATTAAGAAAAAAGACACAAATTACCAATATCAAGAATTAGAGTGGTGGCATCACTATAGGTTCTACAGATATTAAAAGAAAAATAAGATAATCTTTTGAAATCATTTATGTGAATAAATCCTACAACTCAGATGAAATGGACAAATTCTTTGAAAGACACAAACTACCAAAGCCCACTCAAGAATAAATTAATTTAAAAAGAATAGATTAATAGCTTGAATAATCTTAAAACTTGAATTTGCCATGAAAACATTTCCTTTAAAGAAAACTTCAGGCCCACTTAGCTTAACTGGTGAATTCTACCACAAAGAAAATTGAAGAGCTCCTATTTTATGAGACCAACATTACTCTGGCATCAAAATGAACAAAGATGTTACAAGAAAACAAAATTACAGGTAAATATCCAACAATGAACATAGATGGAAACATTCTTAACAAAATTTTAGTAAATCTAATGAACCCTATATAAAAAGAATAATACATCATCACCAAGTAGGATTTATCTAAGAAGTACAGGTTTGGTTTAACATTAAGAAATTAATGTAATTACTCTTAATGTTGAAAAAGAAAGCCAAAGTTGCTGACATCACAATTCCAGACTTCAAGCTCTATTACAAAGCTTTCATCATCAAGACAGTATGGTACTGGCACAAAAACAGACACATAGATCAATGGAACAGAACAGAGAGCCCAGAAATAGACCCTCAACCCTATGGTCAACAAATCTTCGACAAAGCAGGAAAGAATGTCCAATGGGAAAAAGACAGCCTCTTCAACAGATGGTGTTGGGAAAATTGGACAACCACATGCAGAAAAATGAAACTGGTCCATTTCTTTATACCACACACAAAAATAGACTCAAAATGGATGAAGGACCTCAATGTGAGAAAGGAATCCATCAAAATCCTTGAGGAGAACACAGGAAGCAACCTCTTCAACCTCAGCCACAGCAACTTCTTCCTAGGAACGTTGCCAAAGGCAAGGGAGGCAAGGGCAAAAATGAACTATTGGGACTTCATCAAGATCAAAAGCTTTTGCACAGCAAAGGAAGCAGTCAACCAAACCAAAAGACAACTGACAGAATGAGAGAAGATACTTGCAAACAACATACCAGATAAAAGGCTAGTATCCAAAATCTACAAAGAACTTATCAAACTCAACGCCCAAAAAACAAATAATCCAATCAAGAAATGGGCAAAGGACATCAACAGACATTTCTGCAAAGAAGAAATCCAAAAGGCCAAACAGACACATGAAAAAGTGCTCCACATCACTCAGCATCAGGGAAATACAAATTAGAACCACAGTGAGACACGACCTCACACCAGTCAGAATGGCTAAAATTAACAAGTCAGGAAATTACAGATGCTGTCGAGGATGCAGAGAAAGGGGAATCCTCCTACACTGTTGGTGGGAATGCAAGCTGGTGCAGCCACTGTGGAAAACAGCATGGAGGTTCAAAAAGTTGAAAATAGGGCGCCTGGGTGGCTCAGTGGGTTAAGCCGCTGCCTTCGGCTCAGGTCATGATCTCAGGGTCCTGGGATCGAGTCCCGCATCGGGCTCTCTGCTCAGCAGGGAGCCTGCTTCCCTCTCTCTCTCTGCCTGCCTCTCCATCTACTTGTGATTCCTCTCTGTCAAATAAATAAATAAATAATCTTAAAAAAAAAAAAAAAGTTGAAAATAGAGCTACCCTATGACCCAGCAATTGCACTACTGGGTATTTACCCTATTTATTAGGGTATTTGTAAATACCCTACATTTACAAATGAAGTGATCCAAAGGGGCATGTGCACCTGAATGTTTATAACAGCAATGTCCACAATAGCCAAACTATGGAAAGAACCTAGATGTCCATCAACAGATGAATGGATAAAGAAGATGTGGTATAGATATATGGTGGAATACTATGCAGCCATCAAAAGAAATGAAATCTTGCCTTCTTCAATGACATGGATGGAACTAGAGGGTATTATGCTGAGCGAAATAAGTCAATCAGAGAAAGACAACTATCATATGATCTCCCTGATATGAAGAATTTGAGAGGCAACATGGGTGGTTTGGGGGGTAGGAAAGGAAAAAAAATGAAACAAGATGGGATCAGGAGGGAGACAAACCATAAGAGACTCTTAATCTCACAAAACAAACTGAGGGTTGCTGGGGGGAGGCGGGGAGGAGGTGGGGAGGGAGAGGATGGTTGGGTTATGGACATTGGGGAAGGTATGTGCTATAGTGAGTGCTGTGAAGTGTATACACCTGGCGATTCACAGACCTGTACCCCTGGGGCTAATAATATGTTATATGTTAATAAAAAATAAAATTTTAGAAAAATAAATTCATGTAATTTCTCTTATTAAAAAATTAAAAGAAAATATCTAATCAT
This sequence comes from Mustela nigripes, assembly GCF_022355385.1. Lineage (NCBI taxonomy): Eukaryota > Metazoa > Chordata > Mammalia > Carnivora > Mustelidae > Mustela > Mustela nigripes. Next base: position 54,205,103 of record NC_081560.1, on the reverse strand, counting down.
CTAAATCAATACAGAAAATTCATTTGACAAAATGCACTATTCCTGATAACTCTTAGCAAACTAGGAATTGAGAAAAATTGTTTCAACCTGATAAAAGGCATCAACAAAAGATCTACAGCTAATATCATTCTCAATGGTGAAAGACTAAGATCAAGAGCAAGGCAAGGATGTACACTTCCACCACTTCTAGTTGACATTGTGCCAAGTTCCAGCCTGTGCAATAAGGCCAGAAAAATAAAAGGCATCTGGATATGAAAGAAAGATATAAAACAGTCTTTATTCAGAAATAACAACTATTTATGTAACTGAGCTTAGCAAGGTTGCAGAATATATAATCGATATACAAAAATCAAAAATAGGAATTGAAATTTTAAAAATAACATCATATGCAGTAGTATCATAAAATATGAAATACTTGGGGATAAATTTGATTTAAAAAATTACAAGATCCACACACTGAAATATATAAAGTATCACTAAGAAAAGGAAAGGAGACCTAAATAGAGGAATATACCATGTACGTGAATAAGAAGTTTCAGTTCTACAGGTTCAAGGCAATACCAAACAATATTTCAGCAGGCTTTTGTGTAAAATTTGACAAACTAATTCTAAATGGAAATTCAAAAGGATAAAATAAAACAACTTTGAAAAAGAACAAAGTTGGAGGATTTGTACTACCTGAGGATTTATACTACCTAATTTCAATTCTTTATACAGCTATAGTAATCAAAATAATGTGCTATTAGCACAAAAATAAACAACTTGATCAATAGAACAGAATAGAGTTAAGAATAGACCCACACATAAGTGGTTAATTGTAGTTAGACAAAAGTCCAAAGGCAATTCAATAGTGAATGTATAGTTTTTTCAAGAAATGATGCTATCGGGGTGCCTGCGTGGCTCAGTGGGTTAAAGCCTCTGCCTTCGGCTCAGGTCATGATCCCAGAGTCCTGGGATCGAGCCCCACATCGGTCTCTCTGCTCAGCAGGGAGCCTGCTTCCTCCTCTCTCTCTGCCTGCTTCTCTGCCTGCTTGTGATCTTTGTCTGTCAAATAAATAAATAAAATCTTTAAAAAAAAAAAAAGAAATGATGCTATACCTCTATATAACTATATGCAAAATAGTCATCCTCAATCCATACCTCAGATCACAGATAAAAATTAACTCAAAATGGATTACAGACCTTACTGTAAAACCTAAAGTTAGAAAACTTCCATAAGAAAATCCAGTAGAAAATCTCTGTGACTTTGAATTTAGCAAAGATTTCCTAGATACAACACCAAAAGCACAATTCTTTAAAGAGAAAGATGTGATAGATTAGACTTCACCAAAATCAAGACCTTTGCTATTTGTTTTGTTTTGAAGACTTTATTTATTTATTTATTTGACAGAGATCACAAGCAGGCAGAGAGGCAGGCAGAGTGAGAGGAGGAATCAGGCCTCCCGTCAAGCAGAGAGCCCGATGCGGGGCTCCATCCCATGACCCTGGGATCATGACCCAAGCCGAAGGGAGAGGCTTTAACCCACTGAGCTACCCAGGTGCCCCAAGACCTTTGCTATTTGTAAAACACTCTTAAGAGATGAAAAGATAGGCCAAAATCTGGGAGAAAATATTTGTAAGACACATACCTGATAAGGAACTCCAAAAGCACAAAAAGAATACCAGCAATCCTTGGGGCACCTGGGTGGCTCAGTGTGTTAAGCCTCTGCCTTTGGCTCAGGTCATGATCTCAGAGTCTTGGGATCGAGCCCCACATCAGGCTTTCTGCTCGTCAGGGAGCCTGCTTCCCCCTCTCTCTCTGCCTGCTTCTCTTCTTACTCGTGATCTCTCTCTCTCTCTCTTTGTCAAATAAATAAATAAAATCTTTAAAAAAAAAGAATACTAGAAATCCAAATGAAAAATGGGCAAAAATTTGAATATACATTTTGCCAAAGAAGATGCACATATAGGAAACAAGCATACAAAAAATGCCAAATGTCATTATTCATTAGAGAAGTGCAAATTAAACTTGTAATTGAGATTTCATGACACACCTATTAGAATGGTGAAATCTAAAAAGACTGACAGTAGCAAGTGTTGGCAATGATGTGAAGCTACCACTGTTCCACATTTTGCTGAGGGTAATATGAAATGCTAAACACTTTGGAAAACACTTTGACAATTTCTTAAAATTCAAGAACACAAACACTTACTACCTGATCCAGCTATTCTATCTCTGGGTATCTGAAATGAAAGCATATGTGTGCATATGTGTGCATATGTGCACACAAAGTCTTAAATATGAATATTCATAGCAGTTTTATTTGTAATAGCCCAAAATCCAAATACATGTCAACAGGTAAATGGATATATAAATTTTGGCATAGCCATACAATGGAATACTGCTCAGCAATAAAAATGAATGAAGTGTTAATTTATACAATATTATGAATAAATCTCAAAGTAATTATGTTGACCAAAGAAGCCAGATGAAAAAGAATACATACAGTATGATTTCATTTAAATAAAATTTTAGAAAATCCAAAATAATCTGTAGTAACAGAAAGCATGTCAGTGATTGTAGGGGAAGAGGATTGGAAGCTGGGAGGTGTGGGAGAGGGGGATTACAAAAGGCAGTAGAAAACTTCTGGAAATAATGGATATGTTAATTATCTTGACTGTGATAATGGTTTCATGGGTGTATAGTTACATCTAAACTTACCAAGTTGTACATTGGCTCAGTGGGTTAAGGCCTCTGCCTTTGGCATCTATGTTGACAAAGCGTAGCTGTGCAAATTTGGGAGACTGAAAACTTAACATGACTGTGTTCTTGAATCCACCAACTCTCATTGGTGCCATTGGCTCAGTGGGTTAAGGCCTCTGCCTTTGACTCAGGTCATGATCTCAGGGTCCTGGGATCAAGCCCTGCATTGGGCTCTCTGCCACTGGGGAGCCTGCTTCCCCCTCTCTCTCTGCCTGCCTCTCTGCCTACTTGTGATCTCTCTGTCAAATAAATAAGTGAAATCTTTTAAAAATATATTTTTACTCTGCCATTTTTATATTTTATATTTTACATTATAAATCTGTTTAAAATTGGCTAACCTCTCTTAAGTTTCATTATGCTCTCAAACTGGAGTTCTAACCAAAGTGTTTTATTCATAGATGAGTCTTCCTGAAGTTTCTCTGTTCAGAATTTTTAAATTAATCAAGTCTGAATGGCTTTCTGTGGTTTTGGGGACGTTGGCTGCTGTTCTAAATGGAGCTGTTCATCCAGTATTTTCCATCATCTTTGCAAAAATTGTAACTGTAAGTAAGGCTAATTGTGACTGTAAGTAAAGCTAATTTGCTAATATTTTTAACAATTTTAAACAAAACACAGCATAAGAGAACAGAACCGTTGTACTTTGACCTAGTAATGGGGAAACTGGGATTTGTAGTGTGTCACCCATAGTGTAGGATCCACAATAGGAAGGTTAACTAATGTTCTCAGGGGATAAGCCAGCCTCTATTGTGAAGTCTTGACTGGGCCTTGTTGACTGGGCAATCAGTAAAGAAATTACTTTGTTTTCTAATTTTGACTCCAGTGCCGTATCAGCATTCCAAAGCACTGAAGCAATAAAATAGACAAATACAACTACTCTTCTTTCAGCGAGTCCGAACAATGGCCATTTTTTATTACTAGCCAACTCAAAGAAAGGAAATAACAAGAGTTTAGGATTGTGCCAAGGGACTCAGGAGAGTTGGTGGATTCAAGAACACAGTCATGTTAAGTCTTCAGTCTCCCAGATTTGCACAGCTACGCTTTGTCAACACAGATGCCAATATATGTAAGATTACTGATTTTTGGAACAATTTCTAGGGACATGTATAAAGGTCTCACATTGTAGGTAGTACCTTAAATAGAAGAATATTAAGAAACCTAAATTATTAGCCATTATTAGAAATAGTAATTCAAACAAACTGGTGGTTTTTTTGAAAATATATTGTGATAATAATAGCAGAAGACTCATTGCCTGATCTCATATTTACATAGCTTAAGTGGGAAATTTGACAGCAAATCATTTTTTTATCATATGTAATGAATGTAGTGGATAGAATAATAGTACACTTCTTTTAATTATACATTCTTTTAATTATACATTCCAAAAATATATATATAATCTTATTCTTATGTTGAAATCCATTCAAAAATTCCTGATAGATATTTCAGTTTTTTTCTCTTTCTTTTATATTTTCTTCCAATCACCTGATAAAAAATCTGTTCCATTTCAGATATTTGAAAATGATGATAAAGCCTCATTAAAGCATGATGCTGAGATGTATTCCATGATATTTGTGATTTTGGGTGTTATTTGCTTTGTCAGTTATTTCATTCAGGTAAGTTTTTAATGAATTAAGCTTGAACATGATTATTTTTTTTAAAGATTTTTTATTTATTTTATTTGACAGACAGAAATCAAAAGTAGGCAGAGAAGCAGGCAGAGAGAAGGAGAGGATTAAGCAGGCTCCCTGCTGAGCAGAGAGCCCGATGCGGGGCTCGATTCCAGGACTCTGGGATCATGACCTGAGCCGAAGGCAGAGGCTTTAATCCACTGAGCCACCCAGGCGCCCCAAACATGATTATTTTTTATGTCATCCTCTCTGAATTAAAAATAATAACAATAATAACAATATAAATAAAATATAAATAAGTAATGTAGTGACTAAATGTTACAAAGAAATAGAGAAGAGAATTAAGAATAAATATAAATTTGCTTTTTGTTTTTCAGGGGTTATTTTATGGCAGAGCAGGGGAAATTTTAACCATGAGATTAAGACATTTGGCATTTAAAGCCATGTTATATCAGGTCAGTGTTTATTTGATTTTTTCCTTATTTTATTTAAAATGTATTTTTCAATATTCAAGCTTATAGTTTTTCAAGTCAATTTCTTGACATAATCTTTCCTTTGATCCCTTAAGAGCATGCCTCTTGTGTTCTAAACAGCATCTAACATCAAGTTCTTACTATATATATATATATATATATATATATATATATATATATATATATATTTAAAGATTATTATTTATTTATTTGTCAGAGAGCGAGCGAGCACAAGCACACAAGCAGGCAGAGGCAGAGAGAGAAGCAGGCTGCCAAGCAGAGAGCCCGATGCGGGACTCGGTCCCAGGACACTGGGATCATGACCTGAGCCAAAGGCAGTGGCTTAACTGACTAAGCCACCCAGGTGTCCCTACAGTGTATTTTTCTAACAGAAGCAATTTCAGGGGTGCCTGGGTGGCTCAGTGGGTTGGGCCTCTGCCTTTGGCTCAGGTCATGGTCTCAGAGTCCTGGGATCCAGCCCCTCATCAGGCTCTCTGCTCGGTGGGAAACCTGCTTCTTCCTCTCCCACTCCCCCTGCTTCTGTTCCCCCTCTCTCTGTGTCTCTCTCTGTCAAATAAATATATAAAATCTTATATAAAAAAAGTAAAAAGAAAATATAACATAATAGAAAACAGTACTTAGAGTCCATTCCTTTTCCTTATATTTATCTTGACAAATCTTTTTATTTAAGATTTTATCTTTTTATTCGACAGAAATCACAAGTAGGCAGAGAAGCAGGCAGAGAGAGGAGGAAGAAGGCTCCCTGCTGAGCAGAGAGCCCGATGCAGGGCTCAATCCCAGGACCTTGAGATCATGACCTGAGCCAAAGGCAGAGGCTTAACCCACTGAGCCACTCGGACACCCTGACAAATCTTTTGTTGTTGTTGTTGTTTTTAATGTAGTGGGTTTTTTTAATGTGGTGTTCTAGGATCAGATTGAAAGACCAAATAAAAACTGAGAAGAAGAATTAAGAGCTACAATATCTCAGGGAACATATTTTAAAAGGATGAGATAATTCCTCTAGTGTTCATCCATGTGCATACCTTAAGTTTTTTCACCCCATGCTTCTGAAAGCAGCCAGTAATGTCCCTGTCCTCATCAGAAAAGTCCTGAATTCAGGTAGCAGGCACTGGCAGGTTCGCCTGCCACACACAGATGATCAATCATACCTGTGAAATAACTAAAACTAGGTAGATCAAGTAATAATCTTGAGAAGTGAATCTTTTGTTTTTAATAGTTTCTGAATGGGTAAATTTTATTTTTTAATTAACATATAATGTATTATTTGTTTCAGGAGTACAGTTCTGTGATTCATCAGGCTTACACAATTCATAGCACTCACTATAGCACATGCCCTCCCCAGTGACTATCACCCAGCCACTCCATCCCTCCTACCTGCCTCCCCTCCACCAACCCTCAGTTTGTTTCCTTCTATGGTTTGTCTCCCTTTGAGAAGTAAATCTTGAGGGCAAATGGCAAGAATGTCTCAGATCAGCACTTCTAAAATTTTTTCAAGGGGGTGAGGTCTATTGGGTTCCCTGAAAACCAGTTTTCATTTGGAACACTTCACCACACTTGATGTCACCAGAGCTCCTTGTGCAGGAGCAAATAGCTTCCTGCCTAGGTCATTTCTTGTCAGAAAATAGCATTACTGTCAGTCCAGCTGAGTCGTCAAAACCAGTTTTTACATCTTATGATGTTTAGCAGTAATGTTCAGAGGGCTGCTGTGTAACAAAATTCCTAGGACTTTTTGCTCTTAGGGAACTATAAGCTACAAAATTTAGTAAAGCAAGTGCTAGGTTTCTCATAGCAACTTGATGCATTCTCTGCTCAAAGGCCTGTCAGAGATAATTGGAGACTCTCCTTAAGAAAAACAAAAATATACTCGAGGGATCATAAAACCATTTAATGGCTGTATGACTCACTCAAGTTAAACTTATACTTTAATTTTGTTTTTTTTTTAGAATACTTTATGTTCTTTCCTCAAATCTTTGATGAAATTAGGGTAGGATTTTAATTAATACTGTATTTTACACTTACTGACAATTTCTGCTCATTTTTGTTTTTCTCTATGAATTTATGTTTTTCTACATTCAAGGAAATTTATTTTTTTCAATTTCCAGGGACTTTTGACAGTGTATCTTGAATGTTTGAATGTTTTGCACAGAAGAATATATATAACTTTTCCAAACATGCTTTGATCTTTGTCTCTAAAGGTTCACAGTGTGCTTTTGGTGGAGTCCCAAGTCCAGGAGTAAGTTTAAGCAGTCATTACTGTGAATCCAATATCCGAGGGTTACTACTAGACATTAATGCTCTGCCTACCATTAGGCACATGAATAGCTAGACAGTAACATTCTTGGATAAAGTAGCTTCTGCCCATAAGAATGCCCCAATTTGGAGCACCTGAGTGGCTCGGTGGGTTGGGCCTCTGCCTTTGGCTTGGGTCACGATCTCAGGGTCCTGGGATGTAGCCCTGCATCAGGCTCTCTGCTCAGCGGGGAGCCTGCTTCCCCCCTTCCCTTCTGCCTGTCTCTCTGCCTACTTGTGACCCCTCTCTGTCGCATAAATAAATTATTAAAAAATCTAAAAAAACAAAAAACAACAAAAAAGAACGCCCCAATTTATAAACCAAAAACTCTGATCCTTCAAAAAGCATACACGTTGAAACACACGCACACAGAGACTCTGTGCTATTTAGCATATGTTATTAAATTCCTATAAATTCAACTCAGTCCCTGTCATCTCATTGTTTGTTTTTTTCTCTTCATGCTTTAGCATTCTTTTTGCTTATCTTTGCTTTTTCAAACTGGAGGAAAAGAGGAGTAGGGTATTTGGCCTTTTCTTTAAAAATACCTACCCAGTTTCAATTTTGTCTACAGTAAGAGACTCCTAGTCCGTACTTTTACCTAACTCTTATTACCTGGTTTTTGTCCCAAGACTTTTTAGGCTTAGAAAGCATGCTGAGACTTGCACTGTTTTTTACAACTATTTTGAAACCTCATTTGAGGCAGAGGTATTTATGGAATCAGGTGTGGTCTTTTTGTAGGTATAAAATCTGTATTTTATTTGATTACTTGACATCCTTCCAGTTGAAAAGAATGTCCTAAGTGTTGCTGACTTCAGTGGTTGTAAATAATTCATTTAAGCTAAGTTTATACTTCTTAATGATAAATATTGACCTAAAGATTGGATTTCTGAACAGATAAGTATTTTTGCCTATTTCTCTTTAAATTAGATCGGCTAGGGCTTCTTTGCGGGGGGGTCTCTAAATTAAGAGATGATAGAATTAATGGTGATCACTAAGGGGCTCTTAAAAAGCTTAAAAAGGATTTGAGGTAACAAGTCCTGACGCAAGAGAAACAGGTAATGAGACTCAACTATAATGCTTCAGTTAAATGGGAGATAGAACATAATAGTGGATTAAAAACTCTAGCATCTGGTTGCCTAGGTTCAAATCCTGGACTCAGAACTTGCAAGCTATATGGACCTGGGTAAGTTATTTAATCCCTCTGTACCTTGGCATCCTCATTTATAAAATATGGATAGTTGGGTGCCTGGGTGGCTCAGCTAGTTAAGCGACTGCCTTTGGCTCAGGTCATGATCCTGGAGTCATAGGATCGAGTCCTACATCGGGCTTCTCCCGCTGACCTCTCTCTCTTACTCTCTCTCTCAAATAAATAATGGAATCTGTTTTAAAAATATGGATAGTCATATCTACCTCATACAGTTATGATTAATTGGGAAAATACATACCAAATATGTATGCATCACAACGTGTTATTGTTTTTTTTTTTTCTTTTTTGCTTCTAGTATAATTATTGACAGGGAAAAATGGATTTAATAGTATCAGAAGACTGATAATCTTATAGTCATTTTACCATCAGGAAAGGAAAAAAGAAGCTAATTTTTACTCAACACCAGCTATACTCCAGAAACCCTAAGTGTTTTAGCATACATTGTCTGTGCTGGAATACAGTCCCTAGAGTACACATTGCTGACTTGTTGGAAAGTAATTTTGGACCTCTTGCTGATTGAACATCAGATAATGACTAAGACTCATCACATATATATCCTATGCCTAGTGTATTATACAAGTTACTCTAGAATCAAGAATGTAATATTTCATAATAAATTACTGTTTCTAGATTTTTACTTTATATTGTTCCAAAATTTCTTTGTGTTCCATGCCATGTTGAAAAATAGAAATAATTGGAAAATATGAAGTTTATCTTAATTTTTTTGAGTATACAATAAAAAAAAACAGGTAATGTCTTCCAGTTCCAGAATGCTATAGTTATTATCATTGCTGATGTGTATTCATAGTATTTTAGGCTCTTGAGTGGGGTTGTGTTTTCAAAATGGTGGTTAGTAGTGCAAATTGAAATCTCTATAGGATGCCCTTCGGGTATCTTGGATCTTCAACTCTTTGGACCACCTTCCCAATGCAGGAGCTTACAGAGTAGTGCTGTCATACTGGGGTCGTACCCACCCTTGCTCTTGCCATATTCCTCCATGGGAGAATTATTCTCACACAACTGTGTGATTAATGCACACACAGCCCTCTCTCTGTTGTGCTTCTGTTTACTTAGTTGGCAGAAACACGTAACCTGAGTGTCAGGGCCCTGGCTGAGCTGTAAGCCAACAATTCTTTTGCTCTTCATTTACTAAAAATAAGTCATTTTCCAGAAACAGGCTTCACATGATTTTAATCCACAAGAGATATAAGGGGTTTGAGTGAGTGGGAGGAAACATTCAATAGCTAATAAAAGGAAATCAGAATTCCTGAGGCTAAGAAGTGCTGTCTTTATTTGCTATTGAAAATGAAATTGGCTACCACATTATGGTTTTATTGCTTATATTTTTAACCTACCTCCTTCAGATCGCATGCTTCTTGGCCGCAGGGGCTTTACATTGGTCTCTTTGCCTCTTTAGCCTCTCACAATGCCTAGTGCTTATAAGATCTAGGAAGTAATATGAAGTGTCAGAGGAAATCTTGCCTATGTGGGTCCTCAAGAGGAGATATATTTTATCTCCTTTTTATATGACCCCAGTTTAGACAGAAAGGTTTGGAAATATTTTTTTTTTAATTTCAAGTTTTTATTTAAATTTCTGTTAGTTAACATGTATGGTAAAATTGGTTTCCAGTGTAGAATTTATGATTCCTTACTTATAACTCCCAGTGCAGATGGTAAGTGCCCTTCCCAATACCCATCACCCATTTAGCCCATCCCCCAGCCTCCATCAACTCAGTTTGTTCTTTATATTTAAGAGTCTCTTATGGTTTGCTTCCTTCTCTCTTTTTTTCCCCTCCATGTTTATATGTTTTGTTTTTTAAATTTCACATATAAGTGTAATTATGTGGTATTTGTCTTTCTGTTAACTTCACTTAGCATAATACACCATAGCTCCATCCCCATCATTGCAAATGCCAAGATTTCATCTTTTTGATGGCTTAGTAATATTCCTGTGTGTGTGTGTGTGTGTGTATCTCCTTCCTCTGCATCCTCACCAATATCTGCTGTCTCCTGTGTTGTTAACTTTGGCCATTCCAACAGGTGTGAGGAGGCATCTCATCATTATTTTGATTTGTATTTCCCTGATGATGAGTGATGCTGAGCATCTTTTTGTGTGTTTGCTAGCCATCTGTATGTCTTCTTTGGAAAAAATGTCTCTTTATGTCTTCTCCCCATTTCTTGACTGGATTATTTATTTTGGGGGTGTTGAGTTTGATCAATCCTTTATAGATTTTGGATACTAACCCTTTATCAGATTTGTTATTTGCAAATATCTTCTCTCATTCCATAAATTGTCTTTTAGTTTTGTTTTTTCCTTCACTGTGCAGAAGCTTTTTATCTTGATGAAGTCCCAATCATTCATTTTTGCTTTTGTTTTCCTTGTCACCAGAGATGTATCTGGTAAGAAATTGCTATGGTCAGTGTCAAAGAGGTTGCTGCCTATATTCTTCTCTAAGATTTTGATGGTTTTGGTCTCACATTTAGGTCTTTCATCCATTTTGAATTTATTTTTGTGTATGCAGTAATAAAGTGTTCCAGTTTCATTCTTCTGCATGGCACTGTCCAGTTTTTCTAACACCATTTGTTGAAGAGATTTTTTTCCATTGGATATTCTTTTCTGCTTTGTCAAAGATTTTTTATTAGCTGACACAGTTATGGGTCCATTTCTGGGTTTTTCTGTTCTGTCCCACTGATCTGTATGTCTGTTTCTGTGCCAGTACTATATTGTCTTGATGCCAGTATTATATTATCCCATAATATAGCTTGAAGTCCAGAATTGTGATGTCTCCAGCTTTGCTTTTATTTTTCAAGGTTGCCTTGGCTACTTGGAATCTTTTGTAGTTCCATACAAACTTTAGGATTGTTTGTTCCAGGTCTATGAATAATGCCGGGGATTGCATTAAATGTATAGCTTACTTTGGACAATATAGACATTTTAACAATATTTGGTTTTGTTTAGAAATATTTCTAAATTGTTTTGTGCATTAACTTTTTAAATAGTCTGCTCTTCACAGATTACTTATGGAGTAAAAATTACAAACTACAAATGGTTCAAAATGACCATTTCTGATGTTGATTATTGTACAATATTATAGCATTGGTAATGGTTCCAAGCTATTGGACTTACATTCTTCATATTGTATCTAATTATAAATCTTTATGAAGTAAGAAACAAAAGTCATTTGATTCATGGTATTTATAAGAATTAAGTATGTGGGGCTGTGGGGGCTGATAAATGCCTTCTGACTTATTACAACAGAATCACAAGTCAGAAAAGAACCTTTTTGATAACTTATTTTTTTTGTTTTGGTTTGTTTCTTTTGATAACCACATGTTAATTCTCCTTTTTCTCTAGGATATTTCCTGGTTTGATGATAAGGAAAACAGCACAGGAGCCTTGACAACAGTATTAGCCATAGATATAGCACAAATCCAAGGAGTATGTATATTGCTTCTTGGGGGAGTTTTTTGCTTTTATTCTTAAGTGGTGTATGCATGTAGTGTGTATGTGTGCAACACAGATATCTGTGCATATTTGTAAGCTATACTAAGATGACCCACATCCTTAAGGAGAGCAGGTAAGTCTCAGGGCTACCTGGCAGCTCTCAATGAAAGATATAAGGAAGGCTTTCAGTTCTGGATGTTTTTAACAAAACAAAAAAAAATATTGAATCTCCACATTGTATCCCTGAAACTAATGTAACTTTGTATGTCAACTATATGCTCACATAAAAAATAATAAAAAGGGGGGGGAGACTTGGCACATATAATAGGATAAACAGAGGACCAAAGAAGATACCAAGAATGAGTTAAGAGCTCAGAACTGAATAGTAAGACATGAAAAGGTAGCAAAATGAAAACATACACAAAATTTAGAAGTATTAATAAAAGAGGAAAGTGTAGTTTTTCCTTCTAAGGATAGATTTGTCTTACCAGAGAATAGAAGAAGTTGGTTACATTTGTGAATATTCACAAGCATCCATAATGGCTTGCAAAACTAATTTTACGATGTAGAAAAAGCTCAGGAGGAGATCTTCATCTTCATTTCTTCCTAAAACTCCTTTTCATTATTTGGAAGGCAAGGTTCTAAATTTATTAGACCTAATTTAAATTTTAAAATAGGGCTGAGGAGATCAATTTTACTGGCATAACTGGGAAAAAATGATGGATAAAATTTCACTTAATAGTCAAGTAATGAGCATATCATTAATCTTCCATAGCACAATAAAATTATCTGAATGATAATTTCTGGGTTTAGGAATGACGGGGTTCACTCCTTTATGGAGAAATAATCCTATAATTCCAGTCGAATCTCCATTCCACAAAATTTGCCACTTTTTAAAATTATGTTCCGTTAGCCAGCATATAGTACATATTAAGTTTTTGATGTAGTGCTACTTTTTCTTTGCTAATATTTTCTTTGCTGATATTTTTCTCTTTCTACCTATCATTTAAGTTTTTTAAAATTCCAGGGAAATAGGCATTCCTATTAGCAGCAATGTTAGATTTGTATGACATCTTCCCTTTTAGCAAGTATTTACTTCAGCCAAAAAAAAAAAAATTAGAACTGGAAGACCAAACTCACTCTCCTTACATTCAGTTTTTAACAAACAGTGTTGTCTCTCATTGAGAAAAATGAATGAAAATATTTGTCAGCCTGATTACTTACAAGCATCTGGCTAATATCATTTGATCAGGAGAAAGTTTCTTGTTGGAATTTGTAAATGTTGGTCTCATAATAATTTCTGGGCAAGTCAGATCATTTTCATTGAATGAAAAATAATAGCTAAAGATCAAATGGTTGAAATGCTAATGGGAGATTTTAAAGCTGTCAGATTTAAAAAGCAGGACAAGCAAAGAAATTTTCCATGAATGAGACTATGTTTACTGGCATGTAATTCACATAAACACTTGCTTTGCAATATAAAGACAGATTCATATCTAACTTGAATGAATACTCTTTCTACTGAAGGAAGAGTTATTTACCAATCCTATTTGTCCATTTATTTTCTCACAAAAACACCCTAGAGATGAATTAGGAAATAATAACTCAGGGTCATATTTCCTATCTTTTCAACTTAAGACATATTCCATCTCAGTTTTTCATCATGCAATTTCAGTTAAATTTTATTTTATCAAATGTATTAGGGTAAATGTTCATAAATTACCTCCTTAATAATAGTAAATATTACTTTAAAACCTTTACTAACGACTAAAAAATATATACACATTTAGCCATTTTTAGAAACTCAGAGAAGAAACTTTGAGAGTCATGAGTAAAACATGTTAGTGAAATAAAGTCATAGAACAACATGAGTCTTGAAATACTTGATTGAATACTTGATTTAACTGATATTATTTCAGCCCAAAGTAATGGCTTATTGCCATACATCTGTCAACAGACTATTTTTTATGTAATATATAGTGTTATTAAGGATACAAAGCCATTTTAGATTCTTTGGAAAACTAGGTTCCATAAAACTATAAGGTATTAGTTCTGTATATTTTAGCAACCCTTTTTCATCACCCACAAGTGTTACCTCATTTTTGCCCACAAGAAACTGTTATTCATGCCATGATGTACACTTGTTATACCATTGGCAGATACAATGTTAGTTTCAAGAACTCTTTTCATCAGAACTATAATTAATTATATTGTCCCAAGAAATCATAAAAATTTCATTTAATTCCAAGAGCCAGATAAATTGATTGGATTCTAGCCAGAGCTAGAATATCATTGCCCAGATAGTGGTGACTTCATCTCCGGATTTAACTTTTTGACATGGGAGGTGTATAAAACAATTTGATATTACTTGTGATTCAAACAATGTTAGTCATCGTCAAAATGACTCTACCACATTATAAGGTTGGCATGTAATTGCTGTTTTGCCTTACCATTTTAGGCTGAATTCATTAAGAAACATTATCAAGTCTATAGCAAAAGGTAATGTCCAGAGCCATAGTGGTAAAAGGTGATTCTATTTGTAAAGGAAAATTTTAGTTTCAGCCCTGAACTCAGAATGTTTCAGTGAAATTATCACTATTAAACACACCCTCAAACTATTGTGTGGTAAGACAAGTCAAAATATTCAGCTTCCAATTTTGACAAAAATAGAAACAACGATGGTTAAGTCTATAGGACTAAATGAACTTCATCACTGACCATACTGGTCCAATAATGTGTGATAAATTATTTTCCACAAAATACTTGCTGGTAAGTAATAAAGGATTAAATTGAGGTTATAAACATTTTACATTTTCACAAACTTTGTAGATTTATCCAAGTAAGCCTTTTTTTCTACTCCACAATTATTTTTGTCACCATTAGTTGTAATATATCTTAGCAGATTTCACTTCTGGTTATACTGACTTCCTTTTCATTTAACTTCTTAGAAAATATTGTAACCTATAGTTGATCCACACAGACCATTTATAGCAGCCAATTTTTTAATCACTTCAAATTCAGCATTGGCTCCTCAAAACCAACAATTGAGCAGTATCAGTAACATACATCAATCCATCAAGAGCCAGGGAAATCTATTCAAAAAAGTATATCTGATTTTGATTGACTACCAGTGTTGCTGCAGTCTTGTCAACTTTTTGAGCTACTGTTCTCACCTAAGGGCTAATTGTCTGATACAGGTTTATGCTCGCTGAACACATTTCTTCCATTGCTCCAATTAAACACTATTTAATAAACTCACTGTTCATAAATGATTTTCTTTGCTTAGCTAATGAATGAGCCACTCAGAAACTTACTTTGGTTTCAACTTATCTTCACTTTTTAGTTTTATGAAGAAATTCTACTAAATGAGATATTCCATTTTAAATTTTCTAAGTTTTCTGAATGATGCTTTCCTGTGGATGAAGAATATTGTGATAAGTGCTTGTTATGGAAATGTTGACCTATTTTGTATATTTGGTAGTACTATATAGGGTTATAATAAACACAACACTGTGGCATCTGATGAGAAAAAGTAATCCACAGTCTACTATGCCTTAAAAGCAGGACATTCAAGGTCTCCTTTTCTCTTCCTTTCTTATTTTTAGATGATGGATATACAATGGTAATTTTTAAAACTAAGATAAAATGTCACAGTACAGCAATTCATGTGGCACTAAATGCTGTCAAATTATAATTGCATCACAGATTTGTAGCACACTGAGCAGCAATATAAAGTGAGGACAGTGGCACATGGGTTAGGGTTAGAGTTAGGGTTGGGTAGGGTTAGGGTTAGGGTTAGCAATATAAAGGTGATCTGTCTTTTTTTTTTTTTTTAAGATTTTGTTTATTTATTTGACAGACAAAGTCAGAGGCTTTAACCCCCTGAGCCACCCAGGCGCCCCAGTGATCTGTCTTTATATTGCAACCCTAACTCTAGCAACTACTCAACTCTATTATTATAATTCTAAGACAGCCACTCATATTACGTAAAGAAGGGGTGAGACTATGCTCCAGTAAAACTTTATGGATGCTGAAATTTGCATTTGTAAAATTTTGATGTGGGTCTTTTCTATATGTTCTTTTCTCTTAACTTTTTGAATATATGTTATCCATTGATAACTTTTATTGTCATTTACTAAGTTGAACTTTTGTGTCAGTTCTGGCTCAGTTTCAGTTGATTGATTTTTATGCCATTATGGGTCCTGTTTTGCTTTTTTATGTATCTAGTAAATTTTGATGAGGTATCACACATTGTGAATATAACATTTTTGGGTGCTGGATATTTTTACATTTGTGTAAATGTTTTTGTTTTGTTCTGGGATTCAGTTAAGTTACCTGGGAACAGTTCAGTCATTTGGGTCTTCATTTTACAGTTGGTTAGGCAGGACTGAGTCTACGACTGAGGAAAGACCCTTATATACTCTACCCAATGCCCTGAGGGCATGAGGGCATGAGGTTTCCCAGCCTGGCTGGAAATTAAGTTTTCCAGTGTGACTGAGCACCATTCCCAGCCCTCATACAAGCACTCTCAGCTCAATATTCAAGGAGGACCCTCTGCAGATATCCAGATTTCTCTTTCTGTGTGCATCTCCCTTCTCAGGTGTTCTGTGCTACAAACTCTAGCTTCCTTAGCTGGCCCAGATTCTGTTTTGTCTACTTAATTTAGGGAGTCTGTTGGGCTCTGTCTCAGTTTGCTCACCCTATATTCCAGCCTGGGAGCTCTTTCAAGGGCCAAACTGGAGCAGTCACTGGGCTTATCTTGTTTGTTTCCCATCTCTGCCCTGATTTTATGTGGGAGGATAAATCCATTTCTTGTTACCCCATAAGCAGGAATCTTATCATATGGAATTTTATTTTATTTCTACAGTTGCATTCTGAGTTCTCTTCCATTTATTTTTTAATACTAGGCATTCCTCTTTGTACACTATAATTTTCTTATAAAATTTTTATGCATGGAGTGCTTAGGTGTCTCAGTTGATTAAGTGGCTGACTCTTGGTTTCAGCTCAGGTCGTGATTTCAGTGTTGTGAAAATTGAGCCCAGCATGGGGCTCCACGCTTAGCAGGGAGTCTGCTTAATACTCTCTCCATCTCACTGTGCCCTCCCACCACCTCATTCTCTCTTTATATAAAATAAATAAAATCTTTTTTAAAAAAAGTTTTATTATTTGCATTAGCAAATTGCCAAAGACATAGTTCCTCTCCATAATAATCCCTAAATCTATAATAATCCATAAATTGTTATCTAAATAATTATTTAATCATGACTGTCTGCTCTTAGTTTCCAAGAAAAACTTATATCTTTGTGCATGTTGCTAAAGAATCTAAGGAAGTTTAAAATTCCTGTGATTCCAGGACACCTGGGTGGCTCAGTTGGTTAAACAGCTGCCTTTGGCTCAGGTAATGATCCCAGGGTCCTGGGATCAAGCCCCACATCAGGCTCTTTACTCAGTAGGGAACCTATTTCTCCCTCTCCCCCTGCCTACTGTTCCCCCTGCTTACGTTCTTTCTCTCTCTCTCTCTCTCTCTCTCTCATTCTGTCAAATAAACAAAATCTTTAAAAAAAAATTTCCTGTGATTCCAGTCCTAAATTCTTTCCAGAAGTACATTATCCTCCGGGTCTTTAAGACTATTTTCTGTTTTCCTTTAGTTCTTGTAGTATTTTTCAAGGCCAGATGTTTATTATTTTCTGTTAATTCTTCCTAGAACAGGAAAAATATATTTAGATTCTTCTTATCTATTGCCATCACCAAAAGGCAGGGGGTGGGAAGAGAGGAACAAGTAAATATATTCATTTGCTAGGACTGCCATAATAAAGTATCACAGACTGGATGGCTTACACAACAGTAATTTATTTCCTCAAGGTTCTGATTGTGAGAATCCCTAGATCAAGGTGTCAGCAGGATTGGTTTCATTTGGGGTCCTCTATGCTTGACTTAAAAATAGCTATCTCTAGGGCACCTGGGTGACTCAGTCTGTGTAGCATCTGCCTTTGGCTCAGGTCATAATCCCAGGGTCCTGGGATCAAGCCCTGCATTGGGCTCCCTGCTTAGCAGGATTTAGCCTACTTCTCCCTCTCTCACTGCCCCGCTTATATTTCCTCTCTCGTTGCCTCTGTCAAATAAATAAATAAATAAATAATATCTTTAAAAATAATAATAATAGGGGTGCCTGGGTGGCTCAGTGGGCTAAAGCCTCTGCCTTCAGCTCAGGTCATGATCTCAGGGTCCTGGGATCAAGCCCCACATCAGGCTCTCTGCTCAGTGGGGAGCCTGCTTCCTCCTCTCTGCCTACTTGTGATCTCTCTCTCTGTCAAATAAATAAATAAAAATTAAAAATAATAATAATAATAAAATAAACAGCTATCTTCTCGCTGTGTCCTCATATGGTCTTTCCCATGTGTGAGCCTTCAAACCTCCTCCTCCTAAAGACATAAGTTACATTGGAGTAGTGCTCACACCAGAGACCTCATTTTAACTTAATTACATCTTTAAAGACCTCATATCCAAATATAATGGCATTCTGAGGAGCTGGGAGTCAGGACCACAACATATGAATTTGGGGTTAGGGAGAGACACAGTTCATCCCATAACATACAATATCGTGTTTCTTCAGCATCACCCTTCAGCTTTCAAGAGTCAGAGTGTAAGTCAGCATTAAGTAGCAAATGACATTCCTATTTCAGCCTCACAGGTCTTAGAATTAGTTTATAATACCCTTAGACACTTAAAATAGTTTACCTGTCTTAGTTGTCATTATTTAATGGTTTGTTGGGTTTTGCTCTTACTACTTGTTTTTACTTTTTTGGAATTTTCTTTAATAGTGAGAAATAGGGAAATAGCAGATTACCAAATGAGTCTTGAAGCTGAAGCCAGAAAAATATTTTAGGAATAAGGCAGAGCCTTGGGGGACACAGGACTTTTTATTGTTGTTGTTGTTGTTTTAATTTTACTTATTTATTTGAGAGAGATTACAAGCAGATGGGGAAGGGTAGAGGGAGAAGCAGACTCCCTATTCAGCAGGAAGCCTGATAGGCAAGACTTGATCCCAGGACCCCCGGATCATGACCTACACCAAAGGCAGATACTGAACAGACTGAGCCACCCAGGTGCCCTACTGTTGTTATTTTAATGATGATACTAATTTGAGGGTACTTTAGTGAAATCTGATACAATCTTCTAGAGAAGCAATTTTATAATATCTATCAGGCATGTAAGAGTATGTACCCTTTAACATATTACTCTTGTCTAGGTATGTAACATTAGGAATTAAAAGATAAGCATAAAGATTTTGCACAAAGATGCTCATTACATCTTTATTTTTAATAGTGAAAAATTGGAAAAAGTGAAAAATTCTAAGTATTTTTTTGAAGACTATTTAACCACCAGGAAAAAGCTTGCAGTGTAATGTAAAAGGATTAAAGCAGGATACAAAGCTACATACACAGAATAATCCTAATCTGAGTGTCTGGAAGGATGTAAATTTTAACATTATCTAAACCTTTCCAATGGTCATATTTTCATGATCATAATAAATCTTTTAAAATGTGAATTGATATTGTTGATGATAGCTATTTTTCTAGGTAAATGGAGTCTCATTTTTTCATCTGAGCACCAAAGGAATTTAACATTTCAGTTTATTACTATCATGTGTCCCACTGAAAGTTGGTTCATAAGACATATACTTCTCATAAAATAGTTATAAAGATATTTCTACTTATTTGGGATTTTTTTCAAAATATAATTACCTTATACCATGTTTCCAACTCCTTTTCAATAAATCT
Source organism: Mustela nigripes (assembly GCF_022355385.1). Classification (NCBI taxonomy): domain Eukaryota; kingdom Metazoa; phylum Chordata; class Mammalia; order Carnivora; family Mustelidae; genus Mustela; species Mustela nigripes. Next base: position 54,185,515 of record NC_081560.1, on the reverse strand, counting down.
TGATAATGATGCTTTAAATCTTTGCTTAGTGAAACCAAATAAAATGCAGAAAATGGAATACAAAGTAATGATATCCAAAGTATACACCTTAATGAATCGTATAAATCATTCGATTCAGCACTACTGTGGTATAGTGACTAAGAATGCCGGCCCCTCCATCAGTGTAGAAGAAAGAATGTAGAATGTTGGGTTTTGGAGCCCACATATGGTGGGTTGCACGTCCATGTGTGGTGGCAGCCTGGTGTGGGAAAGCCTAGCCAGAGCAGAGGGAGAAAGGTATCCATGCAGGGGAGAAGCAGGGGCCATGATATCAGATTGGTTACATACAGAGAGTTTGATCACATAAATCAAAGAAAATGGGAGCCAAGTTTCTTACTGTTGCAGAAGGGGATAACAAATATGAGAAGGAAGAAAGCTGAAAATAACTTCATGGTGCTGGATTGGAACTGGAGGTATCGAAGTGAATTGATGATTCATATAAATAGAGAAATACAGATTTCAATTTGTGTCTGCGTCTGCACACACACACACACACACACACACACACACACACATTCCCCAGTTTTTTCCACTGATATGCCATTAATAATGAGCACAACTAAAACCATATATTGACTTTAGATACCATTATCCACCAAAAGGAACCAGGACTCCTTGGAGAAATGATAGATTCCAGCAGTAAAGCCTGGAGAATCTTTTTGTGTCAGAAAGTAAGAACATATTCAGAGAATGATAGGGACATGTCAAAGAACAATATGCAGCATAGACAGACAAAGCAGGGCACCTGGGTGGCTCAGTCCAGCAAGTGTCTGCCTTCAACTAAGGTCATGATCACAGAGTCCTGGGATCAAGCCCCACATTCCATCGGGCTCCCTGCTCAGCAGGGAGCTTGCTTATCCCTTTGCCACTCTCCTTTCCTGTGCTCGCTCTCTCTGTATCAAATAAATAATCTTTTAAAAAATAAATAAGATAGAAAAAGCATAATGACTCCTTAGTAGAGGACAGTTTTTTAAGTATGGGTATTATTTAATTTCTAAGTACAAGTTCGAAGTAAAAATGTAAGTATAAATCCTAAAAAAGAAAGCCTGCCTTGTTTTGTAAGAAACTATAATAGGAATACTTGTAAATTTAAAATTAATTGACTTTTTTCCCAAAATATGTCTTGTTATAGGCAACAGGTTCAAGAATCGGTGTCTTAACACAAAATGCAACTAACATGGGACTGTCAGTTATCATTTCCTTCATATATGGATGGGAGATGACCCTCTTGATTTTGAGTATTGCTCCAGTACTTGCTCTGACAGGAATGATTGAAACCACAGCTATGACTGGATTTGCCAAAAAGGATAAGCAAGAACTTAAGCATGCTGGGAAGGTAAAATAAAGACTTTTTACCATCATAACATTTTAAGAGGAAAACAAAGAGTTGCCATTTTTATAGTATGCGCACTTCCTTTCTTAGGTGCCTGTAAAGAGGTATATATGAATTGAAATGCATCCAGACTAATTTAGGATGGGGTGTAAATAGGCTATAGTATAACAGGATTTGTGATTTAGAGTGTAGGCTCTAGAGTCAAACTGGCGAAATTACATTTTAGATTCTATCACTAACGAATGTGTGATATGAGCAAGTTGTGTCAACCTTTCTGGACTTCAATTTCTTCCTCTGTAAGGTCGGAATAATAATAATACCACTTGCAGATTTTTCTAAGTATTACACAAAACACTTAGCATTCTTATATGCAAGACATTTAGAATAGTGTCTAGAAGATAGTATGCACTCAATAATGCCAGCCATATTGCCATTATCAGGAGGGAAATTGCTAACATCATGATTCCACATTCTCTGATTGTTGAATAATTAAATTTTCTTAAACAATTTTAGTTATTTTTATTTCTCAAAATGTAGAGGAAATAAGAGTTATTGAATATAAGGCAATTTTCTGTTTCTGATAGTGCCAAAAATAAGATTTTAGAAACAAGGACCATCTTTATACTGATCAAGATGAACATTTTAATTACTGGGAAAATGTCTCTCAGGAACAATCATATTTATAAAAATAATCATTATATTTGAAGTTTAGGGGACATTAGCGTTGTAGTTTCATAACATCTAAGAATTGAAAGAAGTGTCATTTGATCCAATCAGTTATCCAAAAAAGGAATCCCTTGTATGACATCCCTGTCAAGTGTCCCATCTTTTACCCAACCTTTTCCTCAGTAGCAAGCAGGCTCCCTACCCTTGAATAGCCTTTGGATGGTAGGCAATTTTTGGTTCTGGTGTTTGTGTGTTTGTCTGTTTGTTGGGGGCCTTCTATCCTACCATTCTTGGCTTTCATCTCAGTAGAGGTCCAAAGCCCCTTCCCTTAGCAGCCTTGAGGAAACTGCATCATGTAAATGCCAAGTCTTCTCTTAGCCATCCATCCACAGGTCTTTAAGCTGTTCCTCTCATGATATATTTTCAAAGACTTTTATCACTTGGGTGAACACACTCTGAGTCTGAAAATGATTTTACTAGTTTTGATCTATATCCAGGGACTATCACAGTTAGACAGGAATTGGAATGCCAAGCATGTGACTCATTGAAATCTGGTTTGTGTGACCCTTGGACCTTTCCACCTTCCTTGGACTAGATAAGGACCCTTGGAATGTCTGCTTGGGCACTACAGACTGAACTGTTTAGCATTTATTTGCCTCAAAGACAGTGAAAAGTTGTTTTGTCCTCCCTGTGGTGCAAATTATCACAACCTTCAAATTAATGGGGATTAATTGGATTTTATGCATCTTAATTTTTATATCATGAGCTTTAACCTTTATATGTGTCCTTCAGTTTTTCCTTTTTAGATTATTTGAATGACCCCAGACTATACAGTCAGTAACTGTAATCAAACAGTCTTTCTCTTTCTCAGTAGCTTTTAATCTATTTACCAAACACCAAAGCTTAGAATAGGGACCAATAAAACATATTGGTCCTTCTTCAGTTGCATGTGTATATTTGGACAAATCATCAACTGTTTTACTTTTCATACTTAAAATAACTGTATTAGTTTTTTGGTTTTTTACAGAGGACTATTTTCTAAGATTCTATAATGATATTAAGTCCTTTCTCCATTGTGAAAAATGATCACAAAGATTTTTTGCTCATTTTCTCTCTCAGGGTTTTAGCATTTTTACCCATTTTTCTTGCATACTACAGTGTATGTTACAAATGGTGGTTACTTTGAGCTTACTCTAAAATTAATGAGAATTTAGAACAACTCACAGTCAAAATTGAGAGCAGAATCCAGGTGCCCTGCACACCATCCAGAAATCTGGTTCTTTCCTGTAACCCAAGTTATTCTTTAAATAACACTGGGTGACCACCTAGGTCTTCCTCTGTCCCACAGTCTACACTGCCACTATGGAAATAGAATGCGAAAGTAGGAAATTTCTCTTTCAAGTCAACATGTGTTCTCATGTCCAACAAGTTATTCTAAGCCAAAGTCTCCTTCATTTCTCATGTAATTATTCCTTCTTTTCAAATATTATAGAAATATGGAAAAGCATTAGGGCACCTGGGTGGCTCAGTCTGTTAAGTGGCCGACTCTTGATTTCAGCTCAGCTCATGATCTGAGGCCCAAGTCAGGCTCGACACTCAGCAGGGAGTCTGCTTGAATCTGCTCTCTCCCCTTCTCCCTTTGCCCTTCCCTCTACTCGTGCGTGCTCTCTTTCTGTCTCAGAAAGAAAGAAAAGAAGAGGAAGGAAGGAAGGAGAGAGAGAGAGAAAAAGAAAGAAGGGAAGGAAGAAAGAAAGGCATTAATTATATTTAAATTAAGTATCTTTTTTTTTAAAGATTTTATTTATTTATTTGACAGAGATCACAAGTAGGCATAGAGGCAAATAGAGAGGGGGAAGCAGGCTCCCTGCAGAGCAGAGGGCCTGACACGGGGCTCGATCCCAGGACCCTGGGATCATGATCTGAGCCAAAGGCAAAGGCTTTAATCCACTGAGCCACCCAGGTGACCCTAAATTAAGTATCTTTTTAAGTTCACAGACATCAAAATGAGAAATGGCTGTAACTTATATAGCATTTAATAGCCTTACCCATATTACTTTACTGCAGTGTTCCTGAGGTTTTTTGGTTGCTCTTTGTATTTTGTGCAATTATTTATTTGATTCTGTCTACTGTCTTCTTGAATTATCTTGTACTTTCTTTGCATAATTACATATTAACATAATGCTAATGTTTGATCTCTCTGCCTACAGAACCAGTTTAAATAGAAATTCAGTGAAGATTCCAAGGGGACTGAATTTAGATCTGTGGACTAAATCTTTTCAAAATAAATTTTTCTTGAGCCTATTATCCTAAAATGTTATTTTCCTATCTTGTTTTTGGGAAAGAAAAAAAGAAGCTAAGAAAACTTATGACTTAATGCTATACTTAATATGCCCCCTGTATAAATGACTGGAATTCACAACCAGAGTTTAACCATTACTAATTTTATTTCTTTATTTTACTATCCTATTTTATAAGATAGCAACTGAAGCCGTGGAAAATATTCGGACTATAGTGTCATTAACAAGAGAAAAAGCCTTTGAGCAAGCATATGAGGAGACGCTTCAGATCCAACACAGGTGATTGTAGATTCATACTGACTTCATTAACTAACTTTAGCTGTCCCTGTGAAGGCAGTCTTCCTGGATGACTACAGTGGTTTGCCTGCCAATTTATTTGCTCTGGAATCTTTCCTAATAATGGTATATCATCATTTCTCATATGACTTCATCAAGAGGAGATTAGAAAAAGCAATTGAGAACAAGCACAGGTAGAATATTTTAGTCCTCCCATGTTGCTACTAACTATAGTTAGTAGTATGAACTACTACTAACTATGCACATTTTTATTATTTTCCTGAAACCAAATTGAGGATATAACATATTCAAGAAAGAGAATAAGATTGCTTAGCCCTTTATATTGAATAGCTAAAATGGTTCACATTTTAAGATAAATGTATATATGACAAGTGTGTTCACTCCTTTTAATTTTAAACCAGTCCTCATCACATTTACTTAGTGATACTATTTGCATTACTTTATCAGAGAGAGAGCTTTGTACTCTTTTCATGCCTGTGGTTGGTACCACCCTTTAATTTCCACTACTTAATGTGCTAGTGAAATGTTACAATAGACAATATTTCTAAATACTTCAAAACCAAATCTCTTCAACTCTTTCATTAGGTGTTCATTCACAGACCTTGTCCATTCCTACACAGAGGAAATTTTGTTGCAATGAACTATAGAGTATAGAACTATAGAGAGAATCATCATAGTATCTGTTTTCTCTATAATAATTCTCATTTTAAAACACTCACTTTCTCTTTTTTTTCTTAGAAGAATGTATATCCCTTAAATGATAATATGTCTAGTCTTCTGTATTCATTACTCTGCATTTATTTAAATGAACTTGCTATACCTTGTGTCTCATTACTTAGTAAATTTTGTGCATTTCAGAAATACCTTGAAGAAAGCACAGATCTTTGGAATCTGTTATGCATTCAGCCATGCTTTTGTATATTTCACATATGCAGTGGGTTTTCGATTTGGAGGCTATTTAATTCAAGCTGGACGAGTGACCCCAGAGGGCATGTTCGTGTAAGTTGTGCAAATATTTAAATCCTGTAAATGGGTTATGTACTTAAATTAACCAGAAAGATTCCTACTTTATACTTCATTGATCATTTAAATCACATAATGTGGGAAATACATGCCGAGAAAGTTTTTAAATATTATATTGTATTTAATATCTTTAAGTGCCGTCTATCTGGTAAACTAATACTGATACAGTATCAGTAGTCTGAGTTAAACTCACAAATGAATTTCTCCCTACTTCAGTTTTCTAGAATGTGGGAATATAGGGGTAAAATATGCCTTATTGTCATCCATTCCTTCAAGAATTTTTAAGACTTCATGGAACTCCCCGGGGACGGGGGGAGATGGCATTATCATATAAGACTATACATTTGTGAGGCTGAGTTCTTTGCTAAGCAAATTGCTTCAGAAGAAACACATACAAATGAGTACTTCCCTTTAGAAAAGTCACATTTGGAATTGGTCATGGCATCCCAAAGAGGATGTTTCTTCTTAAGGCATTAGTTTGAGCATAGTAGAAAGTTGCCTTACTTTCTAGGAACACCTAACTTCAGCTTCTGAAATTAGAAAAATTAATTTTGAGTGTTAATTCTGAACCTCTAAGATGACAGAACGTTGCTAATCTGTATCATAAATGTCACTGCTAAATATTTAGAACTAGAGAAATCTATACAATATTTGACTCCAGAAGTAATGCTATGTTTGTTTTTTTTTTACAAGCCCACTAAAACATTCACATCAAAGAAAGGAGCAGCCTCTTCAGAATACTGACTTGGGAGATTACACCTTTTCCAAACATGCTGTCATTTGGCAAAATATGTTGGGAATTCGCCTTTGGGGTTTGCTTCCCAAGACTCAGGCACATTCTTTTGTATTCCTCAGTGATGGCACACAGTTGTACTTTGAGGATATTTTCAATTTGAGGAAATGACAAAAAGTCATTTGAAGCCTGGACACCTGGATGGCTCAGTCAGTTGAGCTTCTGCCTTTGGCTCAGGTCATGATCCTGGGGCCTGGGAAAGAGCCCCACATTGGGCTTTCTGTTCAGTGGGGAGTCTACTTCTACTTCACCCTCCGCCCCTCTTCCCCACTCGTGCTAACTCACTCTCTCTGAGAGAAATACATAAAATATTTTTTTTTTAAAAAAGTCATTTGAAGCCAACTAATTTCAGAATAACTTGCAATAATTTTTGGCTTCTATTCATGTGATTATTTATTTATTTATCAAATATTAACTTCCTGGGGGCACTCAGAAGAAAATAGTCCACAGTTCACCAACCCAGTATTCCTGAATCTTATCTGACTATAAGTCCCCTTAGCAGTTTCCTAGAAGCAGATTTCCTTCTAAAATGGAATATCTGTATTTGAAATTTCAACAGAAATTGTAGGCTCCTTGTTCTATGTTTTCCTATACCTTAACACATTGTGCAGTATTGCCTGTATGAATACATAAGCCACAGTAAGACATGTAGTACTGAGCTTCATTCTGATTACACGAACTAATCTACTTAGATTAACAAGAAGCCAAATGTAGAATCACTTATAGTAATTTATTCAGCTCACCAGCCTGCACTAAAGTAGCAACTTTTTCCCTTGGTTCTAATGTGATACAGGCAATCACAAGCTTAAAAGTTGACTGTATTCCAAAAGTTTGTTTGCAAGCCAAATGTTTGACTCAGAACATATTTTCCTCATTTTGCTCTGAACCTTCTGCAGCCATCTTTAAAACTCTAGGGTCTCATTTCTTCAGGGTTACTAGTCTTTAGTATTAGTTGAAGGCTAGCCAATTAAATATATTTATACTAATGTAGGATGTCTAATGATTTTATAGTTCTCACCGTACTTAAAAACCTTTATGGGGTACCTGAGTGGCTCAGTCAGTTAAACATCTGACTTAGTTTCAGCTCAGGTCCTGATCTCATGGCTCATGAGATGGAATCCCGCATCATGAAGGGCTCTGCACTCAGCAAGAGTCTGTCTGGAGAGCCTGCTTCCCTGCCTCCCCCCACCTGCCTCTCTGCCTACTTGTGATCTCTGCCTTTAAAAAAAACAAAACAAAAAAAAGGAAGAGCATGCAACTCTTGATCTTAGGATCATGAGTTCGAGCACCATGTTGGGTGTAGAGATTACTTAAATAAAAACTTAAAAACAAAAATAAAAAAGATTTGAGACTCAAGTTACCTAACTTGCCCACAGTCACAATTCAAGATGCCAGACACTTTGTTAGCAGACTTTTTTTATTATTATTGTCATTATGATTATGATTATGATTATTTATTCTATAGAAAACATTCATAGACCTTCTGTAAATTTTTTTTCAATTCTTTCTTAGTTTTCCAACATCAGAGCTGGGCTGATTCATTTATGTTAAGAATCATCTTAACATAAATGAAACAAGTAACTTGCCTAATGTTATTTTATGACCCTAAAATATAGGGGAATCAAAAGGCCCTAATACAAAAACTCTTCCTACTAACTTACCATACCTCCTGAATCTCTTTTCATTAAATTCATTAAAAAGAGTTATTTCTGAAGACATAAGCATTTTATCTGTGAAAACATATGTAGGACTATTAATAAATATAAGGGCAAAGGTTAAATGGTTAATGAACAATATCACATTGGTATTTCCCAGTACCCTGAGGAAAGGAAGAAACCGGGAGCTGTCTGAGCTAGAGGTTCACTGTAGTCTCCAACTACCATGAATGTTTTATATTTGTCCTTTAGACACACTCAATTATACCTGGCCTAGTAGACTTGGTGCCTTCCAGAATTTAGGGTGATAGAAAGCTTTCTATCTAATCAACTAGCCGAATGGAAGACGTTTACAAAGACAACTTCCTTCTATTAGAACCCTCTCTAGGTAAAAAGAACTTTGTGCTGTTCTCTAATCAGTGGTTTCCCAATTCAACAATCAAAGAGCTGGTTAAATGTGCAAATACCCAGGTCTCACCTCACAAACTTAACCCAGACATTTGTAGATCTGACATAAGGCCAGGAATCTACATTTTAACAAACCTCCAGATTATTCTGAGACATAGAATCTGAGGATCACACTTTAAGAAATATGAGCATAGGAACTAAATGCCAGGCTGCTCTCCATACCCGCTTGAAACCGTAGGGTTTTCTTTTGGCCACTACCAGAAACTTTCCCAGAATTATATTAAAATTGGCAAAGTCATATTTTAATTTATTGTTTAAAAAATAAAGGTGTTTTATTCAGCCAAAAAAATATGAATGTATTTTTGTGATTCATAGTTACAGGAATGGGTAGGCTGTCTCTGTCAGAAATGACAGTGTGCTTTGGAAAAGGAAAATGCACAATTTTAACAGCAGAATCCTTTGATGTGCTCATAATATCAGTTTATCAGCAAGGCTACTATCAGCCTTAGCTTTTTTCCTCTTAAAAAAAAGGCAACATATATTGGTAGAAGCTGTCTTTATTCATCTCTGTTATTATAGGAGTTTCTCTGAGATAAAGCATTTCAAAAGATGATAACATTTCATTCTGCTGGCTTGCTGTACTGGGCAGGCATTTAGAAAATCTCTTCTTTTTTTTAATTTTTTTTTTCAAGATTTTATTTATTTATTTGACAGAGAGAGAACACAAGTAGGCAGAGAGTCAGGCAGAGAGATAGGGGGAAGCAGGCTCGCTGCTGAGCAGAGAGCCAGACTAGGGGCTGGATCCCAGGACCCTGGGATCGTGACCTGAGCTGAAGGCAGAGGCTTTAACCCACTGAGCCACCCAGGTGCCCCGAAGTTCTCTTCTTTTAAGTTTTCACAAACCTGTATGTTGTAAAATTCTCCCCCTCTGCCTCTATTAGCCCTGGCAACATTTCAGTGTATACTATAAATGTACAGACTTTGAAAAATACAAAATAAGTTTATTTTCTCCTGTCTGATTTTCCATTAGCACCTTTAGGTTACTTTCCAGCTGACTTGCCTTTTGCAATCCAGGTCAGAAACCACTAGCGTCCAAGCAGAGGTTTTTGCAACTTTCCATACCTCCACTTCAGAACTTCCCTCTATCTGTTTCTTCCTTCTTTGCTATATACATTAGCAGGAAGCATATAGGTAAGAAAGAATCAGGCATGGCAACCCTCAGTACAGTAATAATGAAATCTTGCTGAGAGACATGTGTTTTGGCCTAGTCCTCCAAAAATCAAAATAAAGTTCTTGACAAGAAATCCTTTGGACTTTGAATATTAAATGTGGTTATTGGCCATATAATATTCAACATAAGTGGGTTTTCAATAAATATTAATAGTTGGTTGATGCCTTGAAGTGCTAAGGGATGGAAGGAGACAAGCTAGGCCTCCACCACCATCTGATGCTCTGGTAGGCCAAGCAGCCATGAAAGAACTGTGGGTGTCATCATTATAATTAGGAAAGAAGCCTTAACTAGCCCAAACAAGGAAAACAGGAAAGTCTTCTTTCAGTGTTCACTGCCATGGCAGCCACCCAATTTGTGCCCAGCTCTACCTCAAGGATTATCCAAAAGAGAAGAGACAAGATAAGGAAATAGATAAATGATCAACCACTGAAGGGATCTAAAGAAGAAAAACAAGGTGGATTTGATTATCGAGGGCTCTACGAAGATTCTAAAAATGGGAAACAAAGTGGTAACAAACCCCAACATGCAGGGGGAGATTGTCCAGGCCAGCTTTCCACTGGAAGGAACCCCATGTAAGGAAAGTACAGTGAATAAGCAGGTTCAGGTCCCAGTCCTGCAGGTTTATAACTGTGTGATCCTGAACAAATGCTTAATTTCCCTAAGCTGTATTAAGAAGGGATAAGAGTTCCTGCCTTACTTATCTCCTAGATGATCAAGTGGTTTCATATATATGAAAACATTCTCTAAAGCCCAAAGTACCAAATAAATATAAGTTGTGTATTTTCTCTCTTCCATGTGTTGAGGAAAGGATTTAGGGTGGGAAGAAAAGAATCTTTGGAGTGTTCTATGGGGAACACTCTTTTCTAGGGGAAAAGAGTATGAGTATGAGTATGGGTACAGTTATAATGGCCACCTCTGTGAGGAAAAATACTCTGCTTTCTAGTCAAAAAGAAGAAACTTATTGAGTGTGGGCTTCAGAAGTTTGGATCTGACCTGGTGTGCTGATGTATCTCTATAGAAGTGTGAGAGCTTATTTGCCAACAGAAAGTGTCTCATTAACTTTCAGTTCCATAAGAGTAATAATAATAACTTAAACATTTGTTGAGCACTGTACTAAGCACTTTATATTATTAATATATTTAATTCTCACAACAGTCTGTAAGATATAGATAGTCCTATTTATCTCCTGTTTGCCAGTAAGGAAACAGAAGCACAGAACATGCCCAAGGTCACACAGCTAGTAAATAAACAGTGGAGTTTGGATGTAGTCCCAGTGGTCTGGCTTCAGAACTCTGAACCCCCCAGTATACTTACTCTTAGAGTAAGTCACCAAAGGTATACAAACTGAGTATGGAAGCAAGATTAAGGGAAGACAAATAGACGTGAACCAATAACTATGCAGGCTATTCCTATTTGGATCAGTTGTGTTAAAACTAGGATCATTTGTTTCTGTACTTTTTTGTGTTGTTCCTAGATGAGAATATTTGTAAAATTCCAGTTCGATTTCAGCAGCAGTGAAGGGTAAGAGGATTTTCTCCCATTGCTTGGACATCTTTGAAAGAATTATTGTAGTGAGGATCCAATGACAATGGCCCCATGAACCTATAGAGAACCCATAAAACTAAGGAGATCAAAGCCCAGTACCTGAAAATCCTTTCCAGACCTCTTCCTGCCCAGTATTCTGCCTCAACCCTGGCCAACCCACAAAGTTGCAGTACTATTTGTTGTGCAATAAATAGGTTTTGAGTAAAGATTAACTGCAGTTCAGTTCATTTTAGGTAATTGGGCCAGAATCAGCTAGGGCACATTCTGTAACAGACCAGTATCAGCCTATGTTTATACAGATCCCACCTGGGAAAAAAATATATATATATTTATATATGTAAGAGATTAATGTCCCTCACTCAACCCCCAGATAGTTCCCTTACCACAAAATTAGGTTCCTCGGTATAATCCTCATTAGTATCAATCCCCCTTTGGACTTACCCTCCCCTCAACACGTACACAATAAAGACAGCACTGAGCTTTTAGCTAATACTCTCCCTCCTCTACCGAAACTTTCCTTCCTCTAATGTGCATCCTTAAAGTCATTTATCTCTCACAGATACAAGTTCTCCATGGAAGGCCCATATCCCCATCTCAGTAAACTTCCATTTTAAGAAAAAGATATTTTAAGAGGGGCACCCAGGTGGCTCATCGGGTGAGCACTCAACTCCTGATTTCAGCTTAGGTCATGATCTCAGGGTCCTGGGACCGAGGTCTACATTGGGCTCCATGTTGAGCACAGAGTAGGCTTGGGATTCTATCTCTCCCTCTCCCTCTTCTCCCCCCTCTGCCATCTCTCTCTCTCTCTCTCTCTGAAATAAATAAATAAATAAAATCTCTTATTTTAAAAAGAGAGGGTCCTAACAAAGACATTGTCCTCTGTATATTTATCCTTAATATTCAAAATGAATTTTGTGGTGGAAATTTAGGACAGGTAGATATTTTGTCATGTCTGAAATCAGAGGAGGAAGGTATTTTTTCTGTTGTTCTGAGAAGCCTCTATCTTTGTGAGACCAGAATCCAGGTCTCCAGACTCATAATCAATGATCTTCCCATCTCACTTGCTGACTCTTGGATCAGACTGAGGCTTAAGTCTAATTCAATTAGATTTTAACTCGTATTAAAAAAAAGACTTCTGATGTGTTACTAAACTCAATAATCACTTCTAATATTTATAACTGGATATTGAGTATTTTGGACGGCATTTTGGGCTTTAAACTATTTTCATAAACATTACTAATAAAAATGTCTTGATATCACAGAACTAATGGCTATAAAAAGCATCAGACATACAAGTAAACTGGTTTTTATATTTTATACTGTGCTTGACCTTTGAAAAGACAACAATTCAGGATCTGAGGTTTAGGTCACTGAAGAGATTGCATCAACATCTACCCATTGGTAGGTTCCATCTCCAGAGAAACTCACAAGGAGACCAGGACATGTTTACCTTGCTGTGATCCAGCATGGCAAACAAACAACTGGGTTCTGTGATAGCCTTTTACTGGTTAGTAAGGGGAAAGTGGTAGGAGGATGGGCAAAATAGGTAAAAAGGACTATGAGATACAAACTGCTTGTTATAAAGTAAGTAAGCCATGGGGATATAAAGTACAGCACAGGGAATATAGTCCAGTAATATTACAGCATCTTTATATGGTGACAGATGGAACTAGATTTACTATGGTGATTCTTTTATAATGTATAAAAAATGTTGAATCACTATGCTATATCCCTAAAACTAATATAATATTGCATGTTAGCTATACTTCAATAATAAATAAACAAATGTTGCCACTGGAACTTGTCCAGTCTTAGATGAATTATACTTTTAGTTCTGCTATGGAGATATATTATATTTTATTCTATTAAAATGTTTCCATGGCTAAAATGAAAATGAGAGAAAAATATTTGACCGTGGCCACATGATATGCCACATATCTGTGCATATTCAGTGTGCTTTCAGATATCATTTGCATACTTACTATTTTATAATTAAAACATGTTTTGAAAGTGAGAGCATAATCTGTATAGCAAACCTAAAAGATCAAAGCTCTTCTTCCAGGCTTGTTAAGGTATATTTTAGTCAGATTTTGTTTCAAGGACCTTAACAAAATATAATCTCCATGTTTTGCTCTCTCTTTAAATCATGTAGCACTTCAGGCACATAAACAATCATCTGGCATGAGTTGTCTGTTCTAATTACATTATATGCAAAAAAGAGGGGGGGATACCTATTCATATTTCCTGTGTAAATTCAGATCTTACTACTAGAGACTTACCCTTCCTATGGTCGTTGAATTCTCTGTCAAATCTCCAAGCAAGTGAGACTTATATCAAGGTGGTTAAGTTTTATATTCACTAGTTTAGGGCCTTTGATCTTTGTCTCTAATTGGAAGAGGAACTTTTAAGATTACCTGAGCTCCAAAGGTTATTTTGGTATACAATGCTAGAGGTTATCACTGTGTGGTAGAAAATTATAAAAGAGGTATCACTGCAGCACCTGGGTGGCTCAGTTAAGTATCCAACTCTTGGTTTTGGTTCCAGTCATGATTTCAGGGTCATGGCATTGAGCCCCAGGTCAGACACTGCACCCACTGGGAAATCAGCTTGAGATTTCTCTCCCTCTCTCTCTCCCTCTGCCCCTTCACTTGCGCTCTCTCTCTCTCTTTCTAAAACTAATTAATTAATTACAAACAAACAAAAGATATATCATTGTTGGGACTTCAACATTAGTGGTGCTGTCTAGACCAAAAGTTTATTTATATTCCTGTGCCTGCTTTTTGCTTTACTTTTTTAGAGTTCTATTGTTTGGAAATGAACCTAAGATTCAAATGCTTTATCTTTTGATAGAATTTTTACTGCAATTGCATATGGAGCTATGGCCATTGGCGAAACACTTGTTTTGGCACCTGAATATTCGAGAGCCAAATCTGGGGCTGCACATCTGTTTGCTTTGCTGGAAAAGAAACCAACTATAGACAGCTATAGTCAAGAAGGGAAAAAACCAGTAAGCACAACTATGATTTTAAATGTCCACATTATTAATTATACATATGAATACTCTTATATAGAGACTTAAATGAAGGCATTATTTGATAACTTTGCAAAAGATAGTGCTCTAAAGAATTAAAAACTTGTATAAAATAACTGTTATGGCTACAAAGGGAGAAAGGGGTCTTTTCACCTCTGCTACTAATACATACACATATTTTATATTAAAAAATATACTTCTAGTTTATTGGCCTGATGCCTTAAAAATGTTCTTGAACAAAGAATTTATTTATCTATTTAATTTTATTGAGACAGCCTTGGATGTCTTGGATGAGGATTTGCATTGGCATTAATTCTTTTTTTTCCTTTGATAATTTATACAAAATGAATAATGCCTGCTGTTTCAGATACCATATTTTATGGAAAATATATCTGCAATCAGAAGAGGGGGAAAAAAGGTACTATATTTATTAAATTCACACATACATAGACACATATATTTAACCACTAACTCTAAAAGACCATGAATATTAAGAGAGAAATAATAGTGAGATTGTGTAATTTCAAAACAAGCATCTTAATAGTATCTTATGCATTAAATATATATCCAATTTTAAGACTTTTCTAGACCGTTTAAATTTAAAAGGAAGAATAGCCATTAGGTATATAGTTAAAAGAAATTTTTCATTTAAAATTATTTCCCTCTTGGGGCATCTGGGTGGCTCAGTGGGTTAAGCCTCTGCCTTCGGCTCAGGTCATAATCTCAAGGTCCTGGGATCGAGCCCCCCGTCGGGCTCTCCACTCTGCAGGGAGCCTGCTTCCCTCCTCTCTCTGCCTGCCTCTCTGTCTATTTGTGATCTCTCTCTCTCTCTGTCAAATAAAAAAATAAATAAAATCTTTAAAAATAATAATAATAAATAAATAAATAATTTCCCTGTTAAAATTTTAACAGTAGATTTATATGTATGGTAGCTAAAATAGTACATTATCTCTAAAGCTACTAATTATTAAAAAGAATGCCAGTCCTTAGTTACAGATTTTGAAAAGATCTTGACATTCTCTCTCTTCTTTTTTTCTAAAGATTTATTTATTTGACAGACAAAGCCACCCAGGTGCCTCAGATCTTGACATTCTCAAAATACAATGCTCAAAGGTGCATCATAGTCAAAATAAGATTTCATATTTGTCTTTTAGAAAGTAATGGACATAGAAAACTTATTTTTAATCTTGAGATTTAGATCTATAATAACATTGCAACTCATTTCTTTCAGAGCATTATAGTAAAGGGATTGAGTATCTCACAGATAAATGTCTTCATTGAATTACATTACAAGGCATGGAATATTGGAAATGTTTCTTACCAAAACTGTAAAATTAATTTATTTACTCATTTTATTTAATATACAAATATTTCTAAATATCATTCCCTGTGCTTTTAAAAATTAAAAACTGGGAAAACAAAATATATGAAGGTAATCAATACATTTTTCTATCTACTTTTGTAGATGGTTGAAATTTTCCATAATAAATGTTTAAAATAAGGGTGCCTGTGTAGCTTAGGGTGCCTTCGGCTCAAGTTGTGATCTTGGGGTCCTGGGATTGAGCCCTAAGTCAGGCTCCCTGCTCAGCAGTGGGTCTTTTTCTCCTTTTCCCTCTCCCCCCTCCATTTGCTCATGCTCTCTTTTTCTCTCTCAAATAAATAATCTTTTTAAAAAATGTTTAAAATAGTAAGAATAAATTTTAAAGTGTATTAAAGTCTACTACTGTAAAATCTCTCTATGCCTTTTCCAAAGGCACAGAGCATACACAAAAATAATGCACTATCGTTTCCAGGTTGATTTTGTTAGACATTTATGCATAAATAATACTCATTTTGGGGAAAAGCAGAAAGCACTGAATAAGCTAAAAATAAGCTACTATAGCACATAACATTTTGGCATATATCCTAACATTTCTTTCTTTGGACAACAGAGTATCATTATCAAACATTTTTTTTTAAAGATTTTATTTATTTATTTGACAGAGAGAGATCACAAGTAGGCAGAGAGGCAGGCAGAGAGAGAGAGAGAGAGGAGGAAGCAGGCTCCCCGCTGAGCAGAGTGCCCGATGTGGGACTCGATCCCAGGACCCTGAGATCATGACCTGAGCCGAAGGCAGCGGCTTAACCCACTGAGCCACCCAGGCGCCCCATCAAACATTTTTTGATGCTCTTGTCCTCCACCTACCCCTGCCTTCTACCTGTATGCTGGGTTCAGAAGATGCTGAGCGTGACTATTAAACCTGACTATTTAAAATTCAACCGAATGAGGGCAGATAAACATGAAGATCAAAAGAACCCCAAAATCTTAGAGCCAAATCTATACAGGGAAAGTTAATCATTTAGTAGTAGTTCTGGGAAGTCTTTCATAAACATCTCTGGTTTATATACATATTGGTTTACAAATACTTATACAAAAAAGAAATTAAAGCATAGAGAGAAAAATTAACGTTTAGACATCACTGCCAAATAATGATAAATTGAAAACAGAGATAAGCCCAAATTCAAAACATAATGTATGTTAACTCTAAAACCATGTCCAACTTACAAAATTAACATTTATACATATAGTTTATGAGGATCCCAGCTATTCTGAATTAAGCAATAAAGTTCTGTAAAACAAACTAAAATTTTAAAGATATATATATACAGTTATGTAAAACATTTGGTCAGACAGCTAGTCTGCAGATTAGACAATGTCTATGTAGTGAAACCAAGGGAAACCAGTGCTTTTTAGAACTCAGTGAGGTCCAGAAATGACAAGAAGTACAGATATAAAAATCTAAACAAAAGTGACAGAAATGATTATGCAGTCAGCAGCTCTATAGAGAGGAATATTGTGTAAAATAAAATGGTTATGGAAACATGCGTAATTTTCAGGAAACAGTTGGCCAATGTGCTATAATGTGTTATAATCTTTTTTTAAGTTCTGAACCCTGCCAACTTTTTCCCCAGGATATATGTGAAGGAAATATAGAGTTTCAAGAAGTCTCTTTTTTCTATCCATGTCGCCAAGATGTTCTCATCCTTTGTGACTTATCCCTCAATATTGAGAAAGGGAAGACAGTAGCATTTGTTGGGAGCAGTGGCTGTGGAAAAAGCACTTCTATCCAGCTTCTGCAGAGATTTTATGACCCTGTGAAAGGACAAGTGGTAAGACTGATTTTAAATACTGCTTATCTAGGGTTTAGTGATGCTATTTTTAAACATTCTCTTGGGCTTAA
Organism: Mustela nigripes; assembly: GCF_022355385.1. Classification (NCBI taxonomy): domain Eukaryota; kingdom Metazoa; phylum Chordata; class Mammalia; order Carnivora; family Mustelidae; genus Mustela; species Mustela nigripes. The sequence continues at coordinate 54,167,976 of NC_081560.1, read as the reverse complement.
TCATTCTTACTGGTTTGAATAGGGCAAATAGTGCAGTAGTTTAGGGGGGAAAAAAACCTCTCTCCCTTAACTAAGTGGGCAAGCAAACCAATAACAAAAATCATGGATAGGACTTTGAAGCTAAATACAAAATACAAAGACTCAAAGATTCTTCGGTGATGATGGTGGCAGAAATTTTGATCTTAAATTGAAGACGACACAAACAAGTAGAAAGATATTCCATGCTCATGGATTGGAAGACCAAAAATTGCTAAAATATCTGTTACGCTAAACAATCTAAGAATTTAATGCAATGTCTATTAAAACACCAACAGCATTTTTCACAAAACTAGAACAATCTTAAAATTTATATGAAACCACAAAAGACCCAGAATAGCCCAAACAATCTTATAAAGGAAAAGCAAAGCTGGAGTTCTCACAATTCCAGATTTCAAGTTATGTTACAAAGTTATAATAATCAAAACAGTATGGTATTGGCACAAAAATAGACACAGACCAATGGATGATAATAGAGAGTCCAGAAATAAAGCCAAAACTTCGACACAAGGGAAAAGAATATACAATAGGGAAGAGACAGTCAATAAATGTGCTAGGAAAATTGGGCATTTACATGCAAAAGGATGAAACTGGACCACTTTCTAATATCATATGTAAAATAATTCAAAGTAGATTAAATATATACATGTAAGACCTGAAACTACAACAGTCCTAGAGAGAACACAGGCAGTAATTTCTCTGACATTGGCTATAGCAACATTTTTCTAAATATGTCTCCTAAGGCAAGGGAAATGAAAGCAAAAATAAACTATTGAGACTACATCAAATTATACTTCTGCACAGTGAAGGAAAACATCAACAAAATAAAAAGGCAGTCTACTGAATGGGAGAAGATATTTGCAAATGGTATCTTCAATAAAGGGTTAATATCCAAAATACATAAAGAATTTCTACAACTCAATACCAAAAAGAAAAAAAAAATCCAATTTAAAAATGGGCAGAGGACCTGAAGAGATATTTTTCCAAAGAAGGCATACAGATGGCCAAGAGACACATAAAAGATGCTCAACATCACTAACCATCAAGAAAATATAAATCAAAAGCACAATGAGGTATCACCTTAAACCTGTCAGAATGACTAGAATTGAAAAGACAAGAAATAACAAATGTTGGCAAGGATGTGGAGAATAACGAACCCTCATGCATTGTTGGTAGGGATATAAATTGGTGCAACCACTGTGGGAAAGAATATGGAGTTTCCTCAAATAATTATAAATAGAAATACCACATGATCCAAAAAATTCCACTGCTGGATATTTATCCAAATAAAATGAAAACACTAATTTGAAAATATATGTGTGCCACTATGTTTATTGCAGCATTATTTATAATACCAAGATATGGAAGCAAACTAAGTATCCATTGATAGACAAATGGATAAGGAAGATGTGGTGTATATATCTGTAATGGAATATTACTCAGCCATAAAAAAGGATGAGATCTTGCCATTTGTGACAACATGGTTGGACCTAAAGCATATTATGCCAAGGGAAATAAGTCAGACTGAGAAAGACAAACACCATATGAGTTCACCCATATGTAGAATCTAAAAAATAAAATAAATGAATAAACAAATAAACTAGCAGGATTAGACCTATAAACACAGAGGAACAAACTGATAGTAGCCAGAGGGAAGCGGGGGAATGGACAGAATGAATGAAGGGGGTAAGTGGGAGATAGAAACTTCTAGTTATGGAATGAATGAGTCACAAGAATAAAGAGCACAACATAGGAAATATGGCCAGTAATATTGTACTAGACTTGAATGGTGACAGATGGTAGCCACACTTATGGTGAGCAGAGCATAATGTATAGAGAAGTTGAATCACTAAATTATACACCTGAAACTAATGTAACATTGTGTGTCAACTACACTCCATTTTTTTCCTAAAATTGAAGAAAAATGAAAAGCCTACAAATTTGAAATTTTAAAAAAGAAAGAAATTTTGATCTTACAAGACATGGAATTGTTTTAGAATACAGGTGTTGGAGGAGGGGTCTAATATCTATATCTAGAATCTTTCTTTATTCTCTTGGTTTAAGACAGAGATAAGTTTCCTCTGCCACCCTGATTCAGGCTTCCTACTATTCCCACCGGCCTTCTCCACCCACCAACTCTCAAAAATATTATGCATGGTTAGAGCTTATTAAATCAGCTCCATTAAGTCCTGCATCCTGATCTCAAAAAAAAAAAAAAAAAGCAAATTCTCTCTCCTTAGAATTCCAATGACTTTTCCTCACCTGGCACCTTTCTTACTCTTCCTTGTATTCAGTTTTTCAATTATCCTCTCCCCCCAACCACCACTAGATCACACACACACATACAATTTCCTTTTGTGCCTCCTCCTCCCTACAAAAAGTCCTAAGCCCCTAAAAGTCAAAGACTGTCATATTAGTCCTCCTTCTGCAATTTATAGGTAACATTTTTTTTCCCATCACAGATTCTCAATGACTCTTTGCAAAATAAAATGATTCAGAATGGTTCCCTTGTTACCAGTGATAACAATGAGTTAACAGTCCAAAATTAGGTAACAGTCATCTATTTACATATAATATAGCACATCCCTTACTTTAAACCCTCCAATGATGTCCTACTACAGTTGGAATAAAACAGAGTCAATTCCATCAATCCTGGTCCTTTGTGGTCTGGTCTCTGCCTATCTCCAAACTCCTCTCCTGTCACTCCCCACCTTGACTACTATGTGTCAGACTCACTGGCTTCTTTGTGTTCTTTAAACTCACTTATGGCCTTTGTTCTTGTTGTTCCCCTGCTTGGAATTTTCTTGCTCTAATCACTTTGCTGATTCCTTATCATTCAAGTCTCAATCCAAATGCTTCTTCCTTAGGTAGGCCTTCCTAGATTACTCTGTAGAAAACAATGCATTTACCAACCTGCTTCCCACATCCCCCCACATCCTCAGTCAATCTCAATTCCATTACCCTGTCTTCACGACACTTTCTTTCTTGAGTTGATTATTTGTTACTATGTTTATTACCTGCCTGTTTCCACTAGAATATAAGCTGCAAGAGGGCAAGAGTTTTATCGTGTGTACCATTTCCCTTGTATGTGAAGAGTCCCCATCAGCTAGTAGGTATGCTCATCAAATGCCAGCTGAATGTTGTTACATGTTCACATGAATAGGCATGGTTGTGTACAAAATGACATACCTCTCTGTATGTGGACTGCTATCAGTCTACACCTTCTCTCTCTCTCTCTCTGGGCTTTAAAAAGTGAAGTCCTGGGGCACCTGGGTGGCTCAGTGGGTTAAGCCTCTGCCTTCAGCTTAGGTCATGATCTCAGGGTCCAGGGATCAAGCCCTGCATCAGGCTCTCTGCTTAATGGGGAGCCTGCTTCCCCCTCTCTCTCTGCCTGCCTCTCTGCCTACTTGTGATCTCTTTCTCTCTGTGTGTTAAATAAATAAATAAAATCTTCAAAAAAAAAAAAAAAAAGTGAGGTCCTATTACAGCAGAAGTTACATAAAGCACCAGGCTTTACTCTAGATCCCAGGCAAGTCTCTAGACTATGCGGCCATTTGTAGAAATGTCAAGTAAGTTTAGGAGTTGACATTTTAGGCAGTTACACTCTGCTTCTATACAATATCATTTACAATCCATCCCTGGATAGCATTTTACTGTGAGGTGGTTTGAATCCCTACCCTTCTTATAATTTGTATATGTTTGAATATAGTGAACTGTAACGTGATATAGTTGTTGGATCTTCACATACCATTCTCCGTTTTGCTTTTGACAGCTATTTGATGGTGTTGATGTGAAGGAATTGAATGTACAATGGCTCCGTTCCCAAATAGCAATTGTTTCTCAAGAGCCTGTACTCTTCAACTGTAGCATTGCCGACAACATTGCCTATGGTGATAACAGCCGTGTTGTGCCATTAGAAGAAATAAAAGAAGTAGCAAAGGCAGCAAATATTCATTCTTTTATTGAAGGTCTCCCTGAGGTAAGAAAAATGTCTGAAATCTTGAATTACAAAGCTCCCAAGTAAGCCTAAGTTGTTGTATTTTGTGCTACTTAAACTATTTATTTATTGCTAGCATCTAATATAAAGTTATATGTAAAAAGCAAAAAGATTGAGATTTTTCTGTGATGACTTTTTCCAAGCCAAACTGTATTACTATTCACTGAATTAGTTTTCTTATTTTGATTCTTTACCTTTTATCCATATACATATACACTCTACTCCTGTCTATATCACCATCATCCTCCCTGCCCCTGGACTACTCCGGTAGCATCTTAGTCTGTCTTCCTGCTGCCAGTCTGCCTCATTATAATGCTTCTTCCTCACAGTAACTAGGGGGATCTTTTAAAAACAAATCAGGGGGTGCCTGGGTGGCTTAGTGGATTAAGCCTCTGCCTTCAGCTCAGGTCATGATCCTAGGGTACTGGGATGTAGCCCCGCATCAGGCTCTCTGCTCAGCAGGGAGCCTGCTTCCCCCTCTCTCTGCCTACCTCTCTGCCTACTTGTGATCTCTCTCTCTCTCTCTGTGTCAAATAAATAAAATCTTTAAAAAAAAAAAAAAACCATAAATTAGATTCTGTCCCTTCCTGCTTAAAACTTCCTAATGGCATCACTTTGCATTTAGAATAAGTCCGGATGTCTTATGTGGCTGGCAAAGCTTTCTGCGATCTGGTTCTGCTTGCCTCTGCAGTTCCTTCCTCACCATATACTCATTCTGCTGCAGCCATGTTGTCCTCTTTCCTATCTCATGAACACACTAAGTTTTTCCCTACCTCAGGACATTTACACTTGCTGTTTCTTCAGCCAGGACCTCCCTTTCTCTGGCTCTTTGCAGAGCCAGCTCCTTAACTTTCAAGCTCATTGTAATGTCATCTTTGCCAAGACCATCCATGGCCACCTTACTTAGAAGAGTCCCCATCACTCCTGTCACCTACTACATATTTATACCATTTGACTTTTACTCTTAAATTGTTTATGATCTTTCATTATTTTTGTTGTACTATTTCCCAATTTACCCCAAACTACATTTTGCAGAAACTCACTGTGCTAACTTTATAGTAAACTTTGAAAACCAAGATATTTCCTAAAAGAAAGAAAGAATAACTTGTTGCTCAGTGTTCTTAAGTTTAACTGTAGTTTACCTTCATATCACCATTACATATATATATATATATGTATGTATATATGTAGAACCATAAAGAAATCTGGTGCCAAAATATCATTTTGGAATAGGACATTGGACATCACATCTAGCAGCAATGTAAATGGCCATTTGTTGTAGTGAGGAAAAGACAGGAAGTTGAGAGATGACTTAGGAGCTATTTCCAGTGTTATGAATGCCTGGATTAGTAATTATAATGTGAAATAAAACAAGGAAAAGGATTTAAAAGATATTGAAAAAGTGGAATTGCCAAGACATGGCTCAGGATTGCCTGTGAAAAGTGAACAAGAAAGTGTATGATACACTGGTCAGCCCGCTGGAATATAGGCACACAGAGTGTGTGATGAGAATACAAAGGAAAGAATGACAAATTCTCTAGGAGCTCAGAGAAAATCACACAGAAGATGCTGTTTTAAACCAGGTTTTGAAGAATGAGTAGGATTTCCTCAGGCAGAGAGGAGACAAATCCATATTTAGAAGACAAATAAGCTCACATGGAAACATACACATGTAAAAGAGTTTTAGGTGTTTGGAAGGAAATAAATTTCAAATCCTGAAAATAAGGCATAAATTGGGGAATTGAGAAGTGGCCAAAACATGAGCAGAGACTAAATGTGAAGGTTTTGATATACTAGCCTAAGAGGTTTAGACTCAGTCTTATTGGAAATAGGAAACCACTAGATATTTTTTAGGTAAAGAAATAAGCTGATCAGATTTTAAAACAAAAAACTGCTGTTGAAGCTCAGCCTTTTCTTTGCTCATCCAGGAGGCACTGTGGCCTTTGTGGTGATGGCAGAGATTCACATTAAAAGGACAAGCCTTGGTGTTTTACAGCATTCTGGATGAGAGCAATGCAGGTCCACATTTTTTGTTACCCAGTTCCAATTTCCAAAAGCTGTTAAACTCCATCCCTTACACACATCCCTTATCTTGTTATGTTTTGTGCTTACTTATTTGGTGAACAAAATGATGTAAAGCCATATGTAGTCTTTATTAATCCTACTTAAAATGAGTAATCAACTATTTCTTCACAAATATTCATATATTTGATTACCACTTGCTTCCCCAGAACTTTTGAAGGTGTTATTATTTACCACATAATAAATATAGTACACATATAGTACATATAGTACACACAATTTGTGGTAAATTTTCTTCTAAAGTCAAACAAAGAGGGGCACCTGGCTGGCTCAGTTAGTAGAGCATGTGCCTCTTGATCTCAGGGTTGTAAGTTCGAGACCCATACTGGGTATAGAGATTACTAAATAAATAAATAAGGTTGTTTGCTTTTTTTTGAGAGAGAGAGAGAGAGAATCTTAAGCAGGTTCTGTGCCCAGCACAGAGCACAACAAGGGGCTCAATCTCACAACACTGAGATCATTACCTGAGCTGAAAGCAGGAGTCAGATGCTTAACAAAGTGAGCCATCCAGGAAAGAGCACAGGCAGACAGAGTGGCAGGCAGAGGCAGAGGGAGAAGCAGACTCCCTGCCAAGCAAGAAGCCTGATGTGGGACTCGATCCCAGGACACTGGGATCACGACCTGAGCCGAAGGCTGCTGCTTAACCCAGACGTCCCCCCAAAACAGAATTCTTGAAGAGATATAGCCCTGAGGGCTTCTGGTAAGGGATTTTGGACCTGCCTGGCAACTCAATATCAGAAGGTGAATAGCAAGGCATTAATTTAGAGTATGGTCTGGATAACACATCTATACTATGTGTCATGGAGGTGATCCACAGACATCCAGAGATATCCACCTAGGATGGGAGTTGTAGCAACATGCCCTTGCTCTTGAGGATCCTCTTAGAAACTCACCAGATGTAGTTTCAGGTCTCAGTCAAGCCATATCATGGCTCCTTGAATAGGACTTCAACCACTGAAACCATCCTAAATTCCTCCATAGAGCCTTCAAGGACTCCTTAGAATACAGTTGCTTTAGGATGAGACTCTTTGATGTTCCCTCCAGAACCCAACTGGCTTTTAGCCCCAGGTTCATATTGAAGAGCCATTGTTCCCTGAGCATGTTATAAATAGGTTGCATATTTCAGGACACTCACAATCCATCCCAGTGTTTGCAGAAAATTAATTTAGATTTTCAGTTTAAACAGGAGACTGAGAGGGCACCTGGATGGTTCAGCAGTTAGGCATCTGCCTTCAGCTCCAGTCACGATCCCAGGGTCCTGGGATTGAGCCCCATGTCGGGCTCCCTGCTCAGTGGGGAGTCTGCTTCTCCCTCTGCGGCAGCTGCCCCTGCTGTACTCTCTCTCTGTCAAATAAATAAATAAAATCCTTAAAAATAAATAGGTAAACAGGAGACTGAGGAGTGCCTGGGTGGCTCAGTTGGTTAAGCATTGGCTCAGGTCATGATCTCAGGGTCTGAGGGACCTGAGATTGAGCCGCTAGTCAAGTCAGACTCCCTGTAGTGAGGAGCCTGCTTTTCCCTCTCCCTCATAAAAATAAATAAACTCTTTAAACAGGAAAATGAAACTCTGTAGTTCATTTTTTTTTTAAGATTTTATTCATTTATTTATTTGAGAGATGAGCAAGGGGAGGGCAGAGAGAGAAGCAGGCTCTTCACTGATGTGAGGTTTGATGATAACCTGAGCCAAAGGCAGATGCTTAACCAACTGAACCACCCAGGTGTCCCTGTAATTCTAAATTAAAAAATGAAAACCTTTGAGCCTTCGGCTCAAGTCATGGTCCCAAGATCCTGGGATCAAGCCCCACATTGGGCTCTCTGCTCAGCAGGAAGCCTGCTTCCCTTCCTCTCCCTCAGCCTGCCTCTCTGCCTGCCTGTCTGCCTACTTGTGATCTCTGTCTGTCAAATAAATAATAAATAAAATCTTTTTTTTTTTAATGAAAACCTTTACTTCAAGTATCTGAAAATGTTTTTAGTTTTTATTTTTATTTTTTAAAGATTTTATTTATTTATTTGACAGACAGAGATCACAAGCAGGCAGACAGGCAGGCAGAGAGAGGGAGAGGAGGAAGTAGGCTCCCTGCAGAGCAGAGAGCCCGATGCGGGACTCGATCCCAGGACCCTGAGATCATGACCTGAGCCGAAGGCAGTGTGGCTTAACCCACTGAGCCACCCAGGCGCCCCTGAAAATGCTTTTAATTTGGTATTGAGACAGGTGTATATTCACATTTATAATCTGTTCTGCTTAATGATGGACAAAATGACTTAATTTTCATCTGATTCATTCTTGATGCTAATATTTTCCTACAACCCAGAGAAGGCCAAGAAATGCAAAGTGATTTCTAAGCTAGTATTGTTGTCTTCTTCAGCTACACTAGAATAATCCATGTACAATTGAAGGTAGACTGGCATAAAGAGTTACAATCCATTATCATTTCCACCCAATCCTCTCTCAGTTTTTGGTTTAAGGTTGGATTCTCTCATTTGAATGGGAACTTTTTGGTATGTGGAAATGAATGGCATAGTTTTACCTGATTATTCTGCCCTGTGAGTCCAAATTTAATAAAATGTATGTTAGAAGGCAGGGGCCCAGCTTGCTGGCAGTCCTGTATAAAAACACAGAGGAAATAAAGTCTGTTTTCTTTGGAGAGCATTCACTCAGAGAAGACACTTCTCTTGGGCTTTAGTAACTCAGACACCATTGTTTTATATAAAGGTAACAACTGTGTATTTTGAATTGAAAAATGAACTTTGAGGTGAAGTAGACACATTTATCATATGGCTGTGTCACAGGCTCTCATGATACCCACTCTGCCCGAATGGTGCCCCTTGAAGGCAGTCAGATGTGGAGGGAAAAGCAATTAATTCAAGCTTCTCTAAGGCACGGCACTAAGACAAAATAAACAGTATATTAATCACGTGCTGCATCTTTGCTATGATGCTGCTACAAGGATCCACGTTTAGAAGGTTGTATGATTAGACTTGCCTTCCCAGTGGAGTCAGTCCATCCACACATTCTTGTCTGGATATCGGTAGCATATATTTGTTAGATAAGTGGTAAGGGGTACTAGAAAGCAGTGTGAAACCTTGGAGGGAAGAGAGTCAATGGGACAATCTAGAAAGCAAGTGGGAGCCTGCTTGCACAAACTGAACTGACAGGTCATGATATAGCAGACTACAACAGCTTGAGGATACTCCTCTAGCAGTTTCTTTATTCTTCTATAGAGGAAAACACTGGAGAAAATGTCATTAGTAAGTAGGAGGGCCGTAGAAACATTGGGAGTGGTAAATGTCCCTATTATGGCCTGAAAAGATGAACGGACTGTCTCTGGGCGCTAGCTTAATTTACTGCCAGGAAGATAACCTGCAGGACTGAGAACAGAATCCCAGGCCCTAGAGAGATGTGCCTCTAGAGGTCTGGTGAGAGCCAGAGTGAAGAAACCCAGTGATTTCCTTGTTTTTATATACTTTAAATCATTTTGACCTGAAAATAGAAGGTAATATAATTTAATGCAAAAAGATTTCTGTTTACTGGGAACTTTCCTTTGCCAGTAATTTTTTTCTTATGCTTTAATTCAAACAATCTCTTTGTAGAAGCATAATGGCAAAGGTCTGCTGTTTGTGATCAGCGTAGATATGTAAATGAGATGGTACTGTTTACTGCTGGTTTAGCATTTATTTGCAACAAAGCCCAAGAATAGATTTCAGCACTTGTTGGGACACAAATTTTCTAGAGTAGCAAAATTTGAAATATTTAGATGGTTCTCGCCCACAGTTGTCATGCTAATTTAAATAACCAAGCCTTGCTTTCTTAATTGCATGTTCCTGTAATAGAAATACAACACACAAGTTGGACTGAAAGGAACACTGCTTTCTGGAGGCCAGAAACAAAGACTAGCTATTGCAAGGGCTCTTCTCCGGAAACCAAAAATTTTACTGTTGGATGAGGCCACTTCAGCCCTTGATAATGAGAGTGAAAAGGTAACATTCTCTTATTTCTTAGAATATTATATCAAATAAGAGAGTGGAGTATTGTGAAAGAAGTCAAGGTCAGTTTGGGACAAGAAAGACCTGGAGAGAATTATAGTCAGAGGGTCACAAGTTCTAATTAAAGTTTTGGCCTTTTAAAAAAGTTAGAGACTGGTTGGGAAGGTGGGAGGGAGTTGGGGCACAGGATGTCTTATGTTCTAGAAAGGTTTTCTCATTTGAAATGATTTATCAGTAAAGGCACAATTCTTGAAATGTTTCTCCAGTCAAGGAAAAAGCCCAAGAAAAATAACTCTCCCATTTTATTATTATTCTTATGATTCCAAACAAATCAATAAGGCAATCTGCATGCATAAAAGAATAATGTAGGGCTGTCTGGGTGGCTCAGTTGGTTGGGCGACTGCCTTCAGCTCCGGTCATGATCCCGGGATCCCGGGATCGAATCCCATATTGGGCTCCCAGCTCCACAGGGAGTCTGCTTCTCCCCCTGATCTTCTCCCCTCTCATGCTCTCTCTCACTGTCTCTCTTTCAAATAAACAAATAAAATCTTTTTTAAAAAATCAACAAAAAGAGTAATCTACACTGCAATGTAAGAGGCTGCTAGTTACTCCATCCTCTATAGACAATCAGCTCTGAGAAGAAAACAAGGAAGCAAAGAGATGTGACAATAGACCTACACTGCAAGCTCTTTCAGATGTTTAATTTTGTTATGCCTTGTACTCTAGTAGTTTCTTGCACACAGTAAGCACTTACTTGTTAAATGAACATTGGTTGAATGAATGATAACTTAAAATTTACTAAGTGTCCATCATATGCTATTATCTCAGTCCTCACAACTTGATGAATTAGCTTATTTTATTAGCCATGTGTGTTTTATAGGTTAACACACTAAGGCTTAGAAAAGAAGTAACTTCTCTGAATTTTAATAGAGCGTGTCTGATCTAAGAGCTTATGTGGTTAACCATCACACAATTGCTTTTGTAGATGATTATCATTCTTGACTTATAAGTAGACAGTGTGTTACAAAAGAAAAAAAACATGATTTTTGGAATCAGGCATATCTGAGCTGTAATCCAGGATTCATCGATTATTAGCATTATGACCTTGGTCAAATGACCTGGACTTTTCAAATCTCAGTTTATTCAAAACAAAAATGAAAATATCCCCCACCTTATGGGGTTATTGTAGGGACTTATATTAGATATCAATCATTGGAATGAATATTTTATATATTCAACAGATACTGGTTTTCAGCCTCCACTCTCATTTCTTTTGTACATTATAACCCATCATGGCTGAGACTTTAGCCAGGATAATTTTAAAGCCAAATTCTACCAAAATAAATAAATAAATCCTATGAGAAGAAATGAAGTAAGTAAATTAGGCATTCTAGAAATAAGTCAATCAGAGAAAGACAACTACCATATGATCTCCCTGATATGAGGAAGTTGAGAAGCAACATGGGGGGTTTGGGGGGGCAGGAAAAGAATAAATGAAACAAGATGGGATTGGGAGGGAGACAACCATAAGAGATTCTTAATCTCACAAAACAAACTGAGGGTTGCCAGGGGGAGGGGGAAAGGGAGAGGGTGGTTGGGTTATGGACACTGGGGAAGGTATATGCTATGGTGAATGCTGTGAAGTGTGTAAACCTGGCAATTCACAGACCTGTACCCCTGAGGCTAATAATATATTATATGTTAATAAAATAACAAATTTAAAAATTTTTTAAAAATTAGGCATTCTACTTAGATATGGAAATACTACTTTCTGACTCTGAGTTTGGAACCACCTACTAACATACAGACAACCATCTCATTTTTATTCATTATCACAAAAGCTTTTCTAATTAGAAGTCTAAATATATCTATAACTACTTTTTCTAGATTTCTGTTGAGTATGGTGAATTTTTCACAAAGCAAAGCAGTTGCCTTTGGGGATAAGCAAATACACAAAGAGTGTTATTAGGTTACTTTTATCAATTTCATTTGGGTAAGTTTATTTGCATCTAAGTCAAGCTAGCAATCACAGATCCTTTTCTCTTCCAGGTGGTTCAGTATGCCCTCAATAATGCCAGAAAGGGGAGGACTTGCCTAGTGGTTGCTCACAGACTCTCCACAATACAGAATGCTGATCTGATAGTAGTCCTGCAGAATGGGAAAATAAAGGAAAAGGGAACTCATCAAGAACTCCTGAGAAATCAAGATATGTATTTTAAATTAGTAAATGCACAGTCAGTGCAGTGAGTTAGCACATATTTTGGAGTTAGCACATATTTTGATCTTTGTGTAACGCAAAGAAATACTTAGTAATTATTTGGCATGCTTTGATCTCTTTTATTACATGTATCAATACCTGGAATCATGCTATTCAAGTACAGACATATTCTGTGTACACAACTTCTTCTCTTCAGATTTTTTTAAAAGAAACAAAATTTGCTGAACTCATGTGAGATAATGCCTGCATCCCTCCTTTGTAAAAATGTTCTGACCCATGTGTTTGTAAAGAAGTTTACTACAAAATGAATCTGTAAACTTTGGCTATAAAATTGGGAATAAAAAATAATAATAAAATAAAAATAAAATAAATAAAATAAAATTGGGAATATATTCCAAGAGAGAAAAATTATCCAATTAACTAAATTGAAAGATTCAATAAAGAGAGAGATGTAGTTGGACTGACATTGTAGGCAGAATGATTTTAACTTGAAGCCTCCAGCATTTTGTAACACATGTCAAACCATTTTGCGCAAATCCTAGTCTTCAGACCATTGGACTTTCTCCCATAATCTCTCTCTCAATGTTTCTTTTAATATAATATCCACTGTTTCCCAAAATTCTATTATATCCCTTTGTTAGGAGGATACAGAGGATTACAATGTAAAATTTCTGGCAGAATTAGATAGTTATCTTCTAATTTACCAGTAAGTAAAATGCTACACATGATCCATCCTGAAGATCTCATTATTCTAAGCTTTAGGTTTTGCAGAATAAATTACAGGCATATTTGTGTATGAACACTTTCTTAAAATAAGAGCTGGTTTTATTACTGGTGAAAAACTTTAAAAGCCATCTTCTATTCAATCAAGTAATTTGTTTAAATCTTACATGTACTTTATATAATATATTATCTAAAATTTCAGTGTAAACAATATGGATAAACTGAGTCATATTTTCCACTTACTTAAAGATGTAATTTCACCTAGCGATATTATCTCTATTTTTAATTTATTTTCTTCCATTTACAGTGACATAGCCAGCCTCTCTAAAGTATATTCTACCAATAATCAGAAATATTGTGAAAAAAACTAAAACCATTTGTGCATATGCCACTTTTTTAATGCCACTTTTTTTTAAAGATTTTATTGATTTATTTGACAGAAATCACAAGTAGACAGAGAGGCAGGCAGAGAGAGGGGGGAAGCAGGCTCTCCACTGAGCAGAGAGCCCAAGCAGGGCTCCATCCCAGGACCCCAAGACCATGACCCGAACTGAAGGCAGAGGCTTAACCCCCTGAGCCACCCCGGCACCCCTAATGCTACTTTTTTTTTAATGGAAAATAAAAATAGGAATCGGGGGACTGAGAACAGATTTATTGTTTAGAAGCATTAGCATGAAAGCCTGTGGCTCCTTTTTTTAAGTTCAATTTAATTAACATATACTGTATTATTAGTTTCAGAATTTAGATGAAGAATTAGATGTAGAATGTAGTGATTCATCAATTGCATACAACACTCAGTGATCCTTCAAGTGCCCTCCTTAATGCCCATCACCCAGTTACCCCATCTGCCTATCCCCTCCCCTCCAGCAGCCCTCAGTTTGTTTCCTACAGTTAAGAGTCTCTTATGATTTGCCTCCCTGTTTTTGTCTTACTTTTCCTTCCTTTCCCTTCTATTCATCTGTTTTGTTTGTTAAATTCCACATATGAATGAAATCAGATTGTATTTATCTTCCTCTGACTTATTTTACTTGGCATAACACCCTCTAGTTCCATCCACATCATAGCAAATGGCACTATTTCATTCTTTTTGATGGCTAAGTAATATTCCTGTGTGTGTGTGTGTGTGTGTGTGTGTGTGTGTGCAAGGATCACCTCTTCTTTATCCATTTATCATTCATCTGTCAGTGAACATATGGACTCTTCCATATTTTGGCTATTGTGGATATTGCTGCTATAAACATTGGGTTGCATGTGCCCCTTCAAATCATTATGCTTGTATCCTTTGGGTAAATACCTAGTAGCATGGTTGCTGGGTCATAGGGTAGCTCTATTTTTAACTCTTTGAGAAACGTGCCTACAGTTTTCCAGAGTGTCTGCACCAGTTTGCATTCCTACCAACAGTGTAAGAGGGTTTCCCTTTCTCTACATCCTTGCCAACATCTGTTGTTTCCTGAGTTGTTAACTTTAGCCATTCTGACCAGTGTGAGGTGGTATCTCATTTTGGTTTCAATTTGTATTTCCCTGTTGCTGGGTGATATTGAGCATCTTTGCATGTGTCTCTTGGCCATTTGCATGTTTTCTTGGAGAGAAATGCCTGGGGATGTCTTCTGTCATGCCTACTTTGCTATTATACATGGATAGAGAGATCTTAGTGGTTTCCATTTCCAGAGTAGGGTGGGCAGGAGGAAAAGCACAGTACTATATAGATATGCTTAAAAGCTTCAGAACAAGAGAACCTCTGGCTTCAATTCTGTAATCCCTCCTGGATTAGCAAATACAGGCATACTTCATTTTATAAAGTTTTGCTTTACTGCACTTCAGAGGTCACAGGTAGGCAGAGAGGCAGGCAGAGAGAGAGGGGGAAACAGGCTCCCCGCTGAGCAGAGAGCCCAATGCGGGCCTCGATCCCAGACCCTGAGATCATGACCTGAGTTGAAGGCAGAGGCTCAACCCACTGAGCCACCCAGGCGCCCTACAATTCAATTTTTAAAGTAGGCTCCACACCTAGTGTGGACCTTGAACTCATAACCCTGAGATCAAGAGTCATATGCTCTACCAACTGAACTAGCCAGGCACCCCTCGATATTGCATTTTTTACAAGATGAAGATTTGTGGCACCCCTGTATTTGGCAAGTCTTTTGGTACCGCTTTTTAATAGCATATGCCCACTTCCTGTCTCTGAATCACATTTTTGTAACTCTTGAAACATTTCAAAGTTTTTCATTACTATTATTATATTTGTTATGATAATCTGTGATCAGTAATCTTCGATGTTGCTATTGTAATTGTTTCAGATCACCATAAACTGCATGCATTAAGATGGTGAATTTATTGATAGATGTGTGTGTGTTCTAACTGCCTCACCTACTGGCCATTCCCCCATCTCTTTCCCTCTCCTTAATCCCCTCTATTCCCTGAGATACAATATTGAAATTGGGCCAATAACCCTACAATGGGCATAAGTGGTCAAGTGAAAGGAAGAGTCACCCATGTCTCACTCTAAACCAAAAGCTAGAAATGATTAAGCTTAGTGAAGAACACTTGTCAAAAGCTAAGATAGGCCAAAAGCTGGGCCTCTTGTACCAATTAGCCAAGCTGGGAATGCAAAGGAAAAGTTCTTGAAGGCAATTAAAAGTTCTACTCCAATGAACACACCAATGATGATAAAAAAGAAAAGTGAAACAGACTCATGGAATTAATTTTAGTATTCTGAATAGAAGATCACACCAGCTGCAATATTCCCTTAAACCAAAGACTAATCCAGAGCAAGATCCTAACTCTCTTCAATTCATGAAGACTAACGAAGCTATAGAAGAAGTTTGAAATTAGCAGAGATTGGTTCATGAGACTAAAGAAAAAGAAGCCATCTCTATAACATAAAATTCCAAGGTGAGGGGTGTCTGGATGGCTGTCAGTTAAGCATCTGACTCTTCCTGATTTTGGCTCAGGCCATGATTTCAGGGTCATGACATCAAGCCCTGCACCGGGCTCCATGCTTAAGATTCTCTCCCTCCTTGTCCTTCTGCCCTTCCCCTGCTCTCTCCTTCTCTCTCTCTCTCTCTAAAAAAAAAAAAAAAAAAAAAGGCAAAGTGAAACAGCTTGTGCTGATAAAGATTGTGCAGCGAGTTATCTAGCTAGAAGATCTAGCTCAGACAATTAATGAAAGTATCTACTAAACAACAGATTTTCAATGTAAATGAAACGGTGTTATTTTGAGAGAACACACCATGTAGGACTTTCATGGCTAGAGAGAAGTCAGTGCCTGTCTTCACAGGCTGGCTTCACAGACTGCCCCTTGTTAGAGGCTTATGAAGCTAATGGGTGACTTTAAGTTGAAGTTAGTGCTCATCTGCCATTATGAAAATCCTAGGGCCCATAAGAATTATGCTAAATCTATTCTGCCTATGCTCCGTAAGTGGAATAGCAAAGCCTGGATGACAAGACCATCTATCTAAAACATGGTTTACTGACTATTTTAAGACCACTGTTGAGATCTACTGCTCAGGAAAAAAAAAATCCTTTCAAAATATTACCACTCACTGACAATGCACCTAGCCACCCAAGAGCTCTGATGGAGATGTACAAGAAGATGAATTTGTTTTTGTTTGTTAACATAGCATCTACTCTGCAGCCCAATAGATCAAGGAGTGATTTCAACTTTCAAGTCTAATTATTTAAGAAATACATTTCATAAGGCTGTAGCTGCCATACATAGTGATTCCTCTGATGAATCTGGGCAAAGTGAATGGAAAATCTTCTGGAAAGAACTCACCATTCTAGATTCCATTAAGAACATTTGTGATACATGGGAAGAGGTCAAAATATCAACATGAACAGGAATTTGGCAGAAGTTGATTCCAGCCCTCATGGACGGTGTGGAGGGGTTCAAGACTTAAGTGGAGGAAATAATTACAGATGTGGTAGAAATAGAGAGCTAGAATTAGATGTGGATCCTGAAGATGGGATTGAATTTGCTGCAATCTTATGATAAAACTTGAATGGATGAGGAATTTATTCAATTGGATAAGAAAAGAAAATAGTTTCTTGAGATGGAAGGTAAAGGTCCTGAAAGGTACCAGCGCTCCTGGTAAAAGTGCTGTAAAGACTGTTGAAATGACAAGAAAAGTTTTAAAATATTTTGCATAAACTAAAGAATTGCTTTAGATAAAATATCAGGGTTTGGGAGGATTGATTCCAATTCTGAAAGAAGTTCTGTGGGTAAAATGCTATCAGACAGCATCATGTGCTACAAAGAAATCGTTCATAAAATGAAGTCCACTGAATCAGCAAACATCACTATTGTCTTATTTTAAGAAATGGCCACAGCCACCCCACCTTCAGCAACCACAGCCTGATCAGTCAGCAGCCATCCACATAGAGGCAGAACTCTCCACCAGCAAAGAGATTATGCTTTGCTAAAATCTCAGATGATGGCTAGCATTTTTTTCTTAAAGCAGGTGTTCTGTATCTGAAAAAGAGGCTAAATTAGGTATTGAGACTTTTATCTTTTAAAAAAAAAAGGTACTTCAGATTCAAAAATAATTATAAATTTTAAATCACTCATTAAAGTTCTTATAAATTAATTATTAAATAATGATATGTTTAGGTTTATAGTTCACAACTTGATTTAAGGGCTTTGAGTAATGGATGCCACAGTATTCAAGGCACCAAATCAGCAAATTTAAGAAGCATTATCTTCTTACAGTGCCTTAGGTACAATAAATACTACGTGATTCAGTTTTTGAAGACTATCAAAGCAGGTGTACATAACTGATACTAAGATGAGGCCCACACATTTACTGAAAAGATGACCTGGTGGGCTGCAAATTGTTTTTGCTTCACCAACCACATCATGCCATCTTGTCATGAGTATTTTCAGGCATTGGTGACCCGCTGGATAGTTTACTTCTACTTTAAGCTAGTATAAGTCCATAAAGATATTTTATTTCCATTCAAATGACAATTTTAATTTTAATTTAGTTAACTCTTTTATTATAGTACATGAGTTGCTTTAATTTATTTAATTTTGAAATAATTTGGTAATTATTATTAATGGTAGAAAAATTAATAAAGGCTTGAAAACTGTCTCCCAATGCCTCTGTCCTCATTCTTTCACTGTCAGTTCTCCAAGTTTCTTCCCTTGACTTGTTCTTATGAGTGAACTTTCTAATCAACCAATGATTCTACCTCACAAACCTTTTGGAGTAAGAGCTCAGAATTAAAACAATACACAGGTAGCCACTAATGGGAAATACTTTCATACAGTAGGTCAAATCCAAAGCATTCTGTGTAAACAAACTAACACATCCAGTAAGCTAAAAACCAGGTTATTAGCTATGACCTAATTTGACTTAACATAAAACTAAGTTGACTTAACATAAAAGCACACTACAGCTTATTGTGAGGAAAGGCAAGATATAAAGTGGATCGGTTGGGTTAGTTATAGAACAGATGTGACATGGTGTTTTTTCTTTTCATTAACATCTGTGCCATACCTTACCCTTGCTAACTTGTTTGTATTCCATGGGTACCTTCACCTTCCTTTTTTTTTTTTTTAAGATTTCATTTATTTATTTGACAGAGAGAGACACAGCAAGAGAGAAAACACAAGCAGAGGGAGTAGGAGAGGGAGAAGCAGGCCTCCCGCCAAGCAGGGAGCCTGATGCAGGACTTGATCCCAGGACCCTAGGATCATGACCTGAGCTGAAAGCAGATGCTTAACGACTGAGCCACCCAGGTGTCCCCACCTTCCATTTTTTTAAAGACTCACTGAACAGCTAGCTCTCTCTCCTAGGAAGGAAGGGTGATACAAAGGATAAAATATGAGGGCTCAGGGCTACTGTAACATACTAACATTTAGAGGATGACTCTGATGGCTCCTGACCTCTGGTCAGCTGCCTTCACTACATTTAGGACTTTCTAGGCGAGGTATTTATAGGTACTCCCCCACCCCTTTCAAAACTAGTGCTACATTCCTGTCTCTTGTAACTGCATCCAAACCCAAAGGTAAAAGACAAGCAGAGGGCAAGGATGCTTAGCCAGGTTTGGACTGAGGGCAGTCTGAGTAAGTTTAGTCTATAAATCATGGCTAGCAGAAATCAGTGTTTTCCTAAGACCAGGAAGTCCTCAAGACTAGGGAATGTTTTATAACATAGATAAAAGTCTTGTGGGAAATCTGGCTCACAAGGAACAGGAATTTGGAATTTTACACTCAAGAACCAAATTATTGGGGTATCTGGGTGGCTCAGTCAGTTAAGTGTGTGCCTTTAGCTCAGGCCATGATCCCAGAGTTTTAGGATCCAGCCCCATATCCAGCTCCCTGCTCAGCAGAGAGTCTGCTTCACCCTCTCCCTCTGCCCCTCCCCACCCCCATCTGTGCTCTCTCTCTCTCAAATAAATTAAATCTTTGAAAAAACAAAACAAAACATTTCCAAAATTAAATAAACCAACAAGCTCATCTAAAAGGTGTAGTTTTATATATATATATATATGGCATAGGCTGCCATAGTTCACCAAATACCTCTACATAGTACCTCAAGTAATACAATTTGCCTTGTTTTAGCAAAACCACACTGATAAAGCTTGTATTACTTTTCTATTGCTTGTTTCCTATTGCTGCTATAACAAATTACCATAAACCTGTTGTTAAAACAACACAGATTTACTATCTTACAGTTCTGCAGTCAGAAGTCTAAAATCAGTCTCTGTAGGCTATGGGGACAAATCTGTTGCTTGTTCTTTTCCAACTTCTAGAACCTTCCCAAGTTATTTGCCTACATCTCTCTGATCGCTGGCTTCCTTTGTCACATCTATCTCTGACCGTCCTCTCTTATAAGGCCCCTTGTGATTTTGTTGGGCTCACATAGAAAATCCAGGATAATGTTCCCATCTCAAGATTCTTAATCACGTCTGCAGACATGTAGGTAGTCTTTTGACATGTAAGGTAGCCACTGTGACATTCACAGGTTACAGGAATGAGGATGTGGTCACCTTTGGGAGGCTATTTGTTTAAACATTTAAATAGCCTATATAAACATTTATTCCACAGCTAAGACAATTTTTCAGATTTACATTATCAGCTCAAAGAAGACCCTAAAAACATCCAGTCCAACATCATCATCATTATATATTGATGAGAGAGCAGAAACTCACATATCTGGCCTCCAAGCACTGTGCTTTTTCTATCACAACATACTACTTTTACTCATTGCTAGTCCAGGATTTCAATGTGTTTGTCATTCTCTCTTTTGCTACTGCATTCTGCTATTGCTGCCATTTCCTCTGACCCTAAGACTAGATTTATTAAATAGAAGTTTATGCTAAGTTCTTTCTTAACCTTATTCTCTTTCCACTAAATAACATTAAATGCTAGCAAATAAAAACAGCATCCTTCATACTGCCAATATATGAGCTTTCATAAACTTCTGCCCCAGTGCACTTCTGAATTTTCCTAAAGTCATTCTAAACTACTACTTCTAATGAGCTAATATTTTTTTAAATTTTCACATAGGTACGGGACAAGCACTAATTATCTCATTAGTCCTCGTATCAACATGATAATGGCATTTATTATTAATATTATCTCTCTTCAAAGAGAAGAAAACTGAAGTTTAAAGAAAATAAGTAACTTGTTGAGTCTTGGACTCCAGGATTCATACACTTATCTAACTCTATAGAGCCTACAGTCTCAACCACAGCCCCAAGGACTTTTGTCTACTGTTAATTTGGGAAGATGGCTAGCTGAATGGAATATGCAGTCATTGCTCACAGGAGTACAATGGGTCATTGTGAGGACCCAACCAAAGTTAGGGCAGGAGTTACACGGTCTAGTAAAATGAACTAGCCACACCCTAAAAATACTCTATACATCCACACCACTGGAAGAACACTGAATTCAGCCCAAGGTATGAGATCTGTTTTTTCTTTAGTGTTTACTTACATGTCTAAGTATTGTGGATTTGGATGCTTTTTATATAGGCAAAATTGCAGAAATACTAGAATTCTAAGCAAAACAAAACAAAACAAACAAAAAAAAACTTTAAAGAGACACACTTCTTGGACAAAGCATAGTATCTTTGATTATAATGTATGTGGAAATATGCTAACTGAATCACCAATGTAACTGAATTTGTTGGGCATGTTTTCTTAATGACATATAGTCAATTATCAAGGTTCAGTTTAATCATACTAAGATGTTTTTCTTTTTAACTGCTTGAAGATCTATTTAAAGTTCATTGAAATTTCAGAAAAGCAAAAGTTAGATAATTAGATGTAAAAAAAATTATAATGAATGCAATTACTGTTACATTATTAGACTGAGGGAAAGAATAGTCCAATAAACTGATCTGTGTTTTTGTAGATATAAATGATAGAATGCTATTCTTTATAACCCAAGTAAAGTTTGTTATTGAATGGAGGTATTCTGTTTGATCAACTTTACTACATCACAGTAATATAATACACAGCTAAAATATTTTCTGACCATTTCAAAGTCAAGATAAGACTCTCAGAAAAGGACTTAAGTTGTTAGATTACCAAAACATTCTGGATAATTGTGAAGCAAAAATGAAAAAAAGGAAGTGAGAAAGAAAAAGAAAAAAACTAAAGAAAGAGACAAATATTTGAAAGCACTCAAATGATAAAAAATATAATATGCTCTTAGCCATCAGCTTAGGAATGGAAGGGAAAAATATCCATCATCATATCCTCAGAAAACCTACAAAAAGAGGTATAAATTCCAATTAAATTCCTAGTTCCACAGCCCCAGTTCAGGAAGAATTAAACCTTTGCCTATGTTAGTTTTATAAATTCCTTTAGTCCCTGATTTCCAGAGCTAAGTGCACTGAGAAGAGAAGGGTTAATAAGTGACATATTAGCAAAAAGAAAAGGCTTTGCTCTCACAGATGGTTTGTACAAGGACACCAAAGGAAGGCAAGAGTAAGAGTGGAGTCATCAAGAATAACAGCAAGGTCAGCAGCAGTGTAGAAAAAGGAGAAAACCTCCAAAATAACAGAGAGAAGGTAAATATCTTCCATTATAAAATGGAATGCTCGGGGCACCTCGGTGGCTCAGTGGGTTAAAGCCTCTGCCTTCGGCTCGGGTCATGACCCCAGGGTTCTGGGATAGAGCCCCGCATCGAGCCCCGCATCGGGCTCTCTGCTTGGCGGGGAGCCTGCTTCCTCCTCTCTGCCTGCCTCTCTGCCTACTTGTGATCTCTATCTGTCAAATAAATAAATAAAATCTTAAAAAAAAAAAAAGGAAGCTCCTGTTATTAGTAGTAACAATAACAGATCAATAATATAAAGTAAGCTCGAACCACTAAAAAGAAGTTCACATTCAATGAATCTGTCAGGCACTGTGGTTGAGCCTTATAGGTATTAGCTCACTGACATTAGGATACATTCTATTATTATTCAAATTTTACTAAGCAAGGGAAGTGAGGCATAGAGTAATTAAGGAACCTCCCCAGGGTTAAACACCAATGAAGTGAGAGAATGAGGATTCCACCCAGAAAGTCTGATTCCACAGCCAACACTCAGCTAATCTGTTATTCCACTAAGATGGAAGTGGAAATGGTAAAGTACTTTTGAGCTATTCACATAGGAAACAACTTGCTATTTGTCTCCTCCTTACACTACAAAAATACAAAGGTACACGGTTCCTCTTTGGTTAACATTCTGATGTGAGGCTGGATTTTTCTGCCCACCCACACTCTGAAAAGTTCTCGTACACAACCCAATTACAGTTTGGAAGAGTTAGAAATACAACTGCTCCAGCAATAGCACATTTTCCCCACAACCCTTCAGTCTTCCCCTGTGCACACCATACACACACACACACACACACACACACACACACACACACACACAGTGTATGGGAAGATTAGACACTGGTATCTACATAGATTGTCTCTCATTGCTGAATCATCCCTGCTATCTTTATTTTCAGGGTGTTTATCATAACTCTTTTGTTCCACTTGCAACCCACTTGCTGATGCATCATTCCTTTCTTTGGTTAAGATAAAAAAAGATCTTGACAGCTGTATCATGAAGAAATGAAGACAGATTTACAAATGTAACTGAAAAAAGTAATAACCTATGCATTGAATAAAGTGTTGGCTAAGGCAGAGTGATCAAAAGTGGTTCAGGTTTGCCTAACTATACTCAGGCTTCTACTCCTTTTAAGTTACTTTCTAAATATTCTAAAATAAATACTGCCTCAAGTAATGAAATTGTTTTAAAACTGTGGTTTTGAAATTTAATGATGAACTACAGAATTCTATATATTTCCATATTGGCAGGCTTTATGGCATTAACTTTGAGAAAAGTAAAACATTTGGAGAAACCACTAATAAACTACATCACAAACCCAACATATACAGAACAAGCATGAGAAGTACAAACATCACAAAATTTTGAAATATACTTTTGAAAAGTGAGGGACAACACCGCACCCATCCTTTTATGTATTTTAAATTGCTCCTTCAGTAAAACTGGAATCTGCACATTGTAAAATGGAAACTCTACATTCTGATAGGCAACAGTTAACCTTTCTCCTTTCCTTTATATATACATATAATATATATACATATATAAGAAATAAATAAATGATATTTAATGATAATTTAATAATAATTCAATAATAAATTTAATAAATAAATAAATAATTTATATATGTGTATTAAAATATTTATTTATTGGGGCGCCGGGGTGGCTCAGTGGGTTAAAGCCTCTGCCTTCAGCTCCGGTCATGATCCCAAGGTCCTGGGATCGAGCCCCACATCAGGCTGTCTGCTCAGCAGGGAGCCTGCTTCCTTCTCTCTCTCACTGCCTGCCTCTCAGCCTACTTGTGATCTCTATCTGTCAAATAAATAAATAAAATCTTTAAAATATATATATTTATTTATTTGTTTGTTTGTTTGTTTATTTGAGAGAGATCATAAGAGAGAGAGTGAGAGCACTTGCATGCTCACACGAGCAAGAGGGAAGAGCAGAGGAAGAGGAAGAAGAGTCCCAGGCAGACTCAATCCCAGGGCAATCCCAGGGCCACAGATCATTACCTGAACCAAAGGCAGATGCTTCACCAACTGAGCCACCCAGGCTCCCCAAACCTTTTCCTTTCTTCATGTTAATTTTTATCAATCTAGATGGTAGAACCAAAGATAAAAGACACTTTCTTTAATTTACTCAAGTGAAATTCATTCTAAAATGTGTTAACATTTTAGTAGAGCATATGAACTAAGGACTCAAGAGTACACCCCTAACTCTAAATTTAAGGTCCATTTATAGGCATCAGAGAAGTGCTGAGATGAGCATATTTTTAAGATAAGATCCAGAGCCTGCCTCACAGTCTAAAAGGAGATTGTTAACCAAAAAACAAGAACCAAAAAAGGTAGAAAAACATTGCCCTAGACCCCCAAAACCCAGTCTTTTTATATATAGAATTCATGAATAAAAATTATAAGCTTGAGGGGCACCTGGGTGGCTCAGTAGGTTAGAGACTCTGTCTTCAGCTCAGGTAATGATCCCAGGGTCTTGGGACCAAGCCCCACAACATCGGGCTCTCTGCTCTGCTTCCCCCCCTCTCTCTGCCTGCCTCTCTGCCTACTTGTGATCTCTGTCAAATAAATAAATAAAATCTTAAAAAAAAAAAAAAGAAAAGAAAAAGAAGAAGCAGCAGCAGCAGCTACATCTCTTCCTGACGATTTACAGACCTGTACCCCTGGGGCAAATCATATATGTTAATAATTTTTTTAAAAAATAAAGAAAATAAACCCAAAGAGGGTTCAGAGAGTTTCCAGTTTGGTGAACGTGTGGAGATTTGGAGAGAATGTGCACCTGGAGGGGGCACAGAAGACCTGCACCCTTTCCCCCTACCTGGCCCTATGTAATGTTTCTTTCTGATTGTTCCTGAGTTAGATCCTTTTGTAATAAACTAGTAATCTAGTTAGTAAAAAAAAAAAAAAAAAAAAAAATTGTAAGCTTGAGGATGGATAGAACAATTAAATAAATACAATAAGTGTTAACTTATTTTCTCTGTTGCACTACAGTTTTAAAAAGGCACACACTCTTGTCCTCATTGTTTTGGTCTCTTTTGAGTGTGTTTGGAAATTTCTGTATATAGTTAAAAGAAAGAGCTATTACTTTTCTAAATCAATTCAGCATAATCCGTGAGCTCTCTTAGTTTGTTATACACAGCAGAATATTTAAATTTAAATTTACTTAATAATCAAGTAACTGTATTTGGAGGACAAACTAAATTAATCTCTGTCCCCACATAACAATTTGAGATACAAATACACTGGGCCTAATTCCTGGTAAATGCATATGTACACACACACTAAGGTTTAAGTTATTTAAACACACTTTGAGCATTTTCTATAATGCCTATATATTGTTAAATTTTTAAATAGTTAATTTTAGAATCATAAGGGCAGGATAATGGGGTAATTCTTTATCTTTTTCAAATCATAATTTTTCATTAAGGAAAGAACTCAGGAATATTTTACTTTTGTTTTAGAATTACAAGTAAGTTCTCAAATTATGACTGGGATTCATGATCATGCTCAAGGCTTATTTTCTTTTTAAGATTTTATTTTCAAGGCTTATTTTTAACCCAAAGTATGAGTAGAATCCAAAGTAGGCACTTAGTATTTGTTGAATTGATTTTTTAAATTTTTGAACAAAAGCAAATATATCATTTAAAATATCACTATCAGATACTGTTATCTATACTATAAGTTGAAGCTATATTACATATGATATATGTCCAACCTACTCACCTTTTTCTTCCTCCTCTCCTCCAACAACTCAAGAGTTTAAGATTTTTTTTTTTTAAGATTTTATTTATTTATTTATTTGACAGAGAGAGAAATCACAAGCAGGCAGAGAGGCAGGCAGAGAGAGAGAAGGGGGAAGCAGGCTCCCTGCTGAGCAGAGAGCCCGATGCGGGGCTCTATCCCAGGACCCTGGGATCATGACCTGAGCCGAAGGCAGCGGCTTAACCCACTGAGCCACCCAGGCGCCCCTAAGATTTTATTTTTAACTAATCTCTTCACCCAACGTAAGGCTTGAACTCATACCTGAGATCAAGAGTCATGTACTCTACCAAATTAGACTCCTGAGGCACTCCTGAGCAGGTGCCTCAGGAGTCTAAGACTTGTTAGTGGTTGTATTTAAGCATTTCTTTCTAGTGCATACATATCACCTATGTATTACAAAACTTCAAGCTTTCTAATTTCTCATTTAGAATTATGTAAAAAACTTTAAAAACTTAGAATTAATTAGTAATTGAGTAGAACAGACTTTACTCTTGGACACTATTTCTTCAATGTCCATAAAATATTAAAATTTTAAAATAGAATTTCTTGTCCAGCTACTACAGCTCATTCAAATCAGAGTTATCTATGATGACCATGAATGAATAAACATACTTTAAAGATCAATACTATGGCTTCATGCATCCAGAGACCAAAACATCTGGCTAATTCAATTAACAAACTATAAAAATCTCAAGTTATTTTTTTGGTTATCCTATAAACTTATTTAGAGAGAGAGTGCACACAAGCAGGGGGAAAGGGCAGAAGGGGAGTAGAGAGAGAATCTCTAGCAGAGAACTAGTTGTTTTTCTAAAATTCTTTTGTAACATGATAGCATAAATTCTGCCACTTCTTATTATTAATCTGCCACTTATTATTCATCTAGTACTAATAAAAGGAAACCAATTTTCAAATCCTAGTTTAAGGAAACTGTATGGTATGAAGTCTTGAGGAGACTTTCTGCTTCCTGAACCAGCACTTTTTTCCCCAAAATGTTCTTCATTGGCCCAAACCATCTACCTTATTTTGCAGTCAAGTGGACTCTCATTCAAAAAAGGGTATAACCATGGGGGGTGCACAGGTGGCTTAGTTGGTTAATTAAGCAGCTGACTTCTACACAACCTGGAGGTCCTGGGATTGAGCCCCAGGTGGGCCCATGCTCAATGGGGAGTCTACTTGTCCCTCTCCCTCTGCCCCTTCCCCTACTTGTGCTTTCTCGCTCTCAAATAAATAAAAATCTTTAAAACAAACAAAAAAGGGTATAATGATAGGAAAATTCACAACAAAAGAAATTAAAGTAGCAAATAAACAGATAGAAAAAAAGTTTAGGAATCTAAAATTTGCAACTTAAAGCAATAATGAAATTTATTTCTTATTAATCAAACAAAGATTAAGAATTCAGTGCATTTAAAGCTCATTCTTTCAACCCCTGTTTCCTGGAGTATAAATGGCTACATACTTCCAGGACAGTAATCTCGTAATCTCTATTTAGAGCCTTTTTTTTTTTTTTAATGTATGTATGTAATTGCTCCATTCAGTGGAGCTTGAACTCACAACCCCCAAATCAAGAGTTGTACGTACTTCCAACTGAGCTAGCCAGGCACCCCTCTATCCAAAGCCTTTAAAATGTTCTTATTCCTTAAGAATTCCTTTCTCCTCTAGTATCCTAAGGAAATAATCAGAAATTAGAACAAAATGTGCATAAGAATGTTCAATCATTAGGAAACAACTAAATGCCCAGTACCAGGGAAGCAGGTAAAATTTGGATATATGTGGCCCATACAGTATTTTATAACCATTTAAAATTATGTTTGCACATAATTTTTAATAGGGAAATTTATTTTAGGATTAGGAAAAAAGCAGTTACACTCTTACACATATATGTAAGAAAAAAATCACATAGGAAAAAAGATTATAAATAAAGACAGCTGTTACATCTCAGAAGTAGGGTAAGGTAATTTGTTTCCTCTGCTTCACAATTTCTTATGCTTTCTAGAATATCTACAGTGAGCATCTAATTGTTTCCAAAGGAATGAATTTTAAAACTTTTATTGAAATGGAAAGTATTTGGATTAGAATGCAAATAATGTGATTTGGCAAATTTGCACTTGTTTGTGAATGCCTCTCTTAGAATTCAGAGGGGTAATTATATTTTTAAAAATATTTTATATTTTAAAAAATGAATTGGTTTTAGAAAACAAAATGAAGAAAGACAAAAACGGTAGAATGATTTGTGGGTACCTAGCAACAATTTAATTTTCCAAGGAACACTCATCAACCCAGCTTCCAAAACAAGTTTGCCTAAACTTACTACTTAGCAGTTTCTCTGAACCTCACAGTAATAACTGTGTTGCCTAGTGAAAGCAGAAGCATTGGGTGCTTGATAAATTTCCCATGTATAGATTAAAATGGCATATATTGTTTTTAATGATTTATCTGATTGGTATGTATACATGGCCTGTTAATATGTTTTTACTTTCTGAGCAAAGTAAAAAGGCAAAATGGATAAACCTTAGATGCCAGGTTTGTTCTCTTCCTTACCCCTTATTAGCCTGTACTGTATATAAGCTACACAGAATTTTACCAATCGTTTCTGGGGACAGTCACAAACGGTAACTTCGAAAGACAAGAAATTACTGGAAAATTAACAGCAAAATGAATCATAAGGACGAAAACAATTATGAGAAAATGTCATTAATAAATTTGTGGATATTACCTCTATTTCCTATAGCAATGCTTCCACAGAAGGGAAAACAAACTCTCCCAGGATAGAGAACTTTAACTTCTGACTCTTTAGTGATAATTTATGGAATACGCAGCAAGGGAATTTGATATACAGTACTGCTGCTACAACTTATACATGACTTCTAGAAATAATAGGTGTCCATGTTTGTGCAGTTTAATTAAGTCAGAGTTAAACCAGGACATGGGTGTAAAGTACCTAGAATTTACATGAGCAAAACTTCAGTATGGGGTCTCACCTACAAGGATCTAATGAGTAGAAATTCGGATTTTTAAAGATACCTCCCTCTTTATAGCATTAATATTACAAAGAAGTGTTGGGATGATGACCAGCAAACATCAGCATAATAATACTTTCTTGAAGTTAGCGAAATATAGTATCTTAGAATGCAGGATAGTACTAGTATTCTAATGCATAAAGATAACTCAGAAAGAAACCAAATGAGCTGAAAAATAAGAAACACAAAAGAGTATTAAGAAAATCAATTTTATAATTTTACCCTGCAGGTAACAAGTAAATCCTAATTTCATTATGTTCTTAGTATTTCCATGAATAGGTGCGAGTTACTGTTTTTTATGTTGTCTTTTTGTTAACATCGTCTTTATGGATACATAAATTTCATTTGAAAAAAAAAAGAAAAATCAGGACATCCAGTTAAATTTGAATTTCAAAAAAACAACAAATCATGTTTAGTATAAGCATCTTGCAAATATTGCATGGGGCATACTGCTACTAAAAAAATTACTTCTTGTTTATCTAAAATTTGCATTTCACTATGCATCCTGTATTTCATCTGGCAACCCTAAGTATAGTAAAACACATTCTAAATAAAGAACACTTTCCTTTTTTAAAATGAAAGTCCATAAATAAAAAAATCTTAAAAAAAATAATAAAATGAAATTCCATATAATCTTACTTATGACAAAAACCCATGCAAATGTATCGCTCCTATAGGATTTATATTTATCTGTGCTTAAAAAAAGGAAAAAGACAACCATTAGATTTTAATGCTTTCTATACTGTGACAAACTAGTTCCTTAGCTAAAATAAGGCTAAAATTTAATTTGAAAAATATGGTGGGACTAAATAGAATCATTAGATTACTTGTATTTTGTAGTCACTACATTAAGGACAATAATAATGAGCCAATAAACCATTGAAAACTATAGAATAAAAAATAGGTCTAGGCTACAAAGCAAACACTGCTAAGAATAAATTTTTGATAATTTGAAGTGAAACTGTCAAACGTTTAAAATTTAATCTGATGATTCCCTATATGAAAAAAAAATGAGCTAGTTATGTTTTCTTGTATTTTAATTAACTATGAAAGAAATAAAAATTTCCGTTCTAAGAAACTAAGCTTTAAAGGCATATCCCTGAGGAATAGGTTTCCATGTAACTTATTCTTATGTACTGTCTGCCTAGGCAAGTTGACCAAAAAGAGGTCAGCAGTTTCCTAAACTATAGCTTGTCACTGACGTGCCATGCAACATCTGTTGACTTTCACTCTTTATTTTTAAAAAGTTATATACCAATATTGATTTCTTAGGTTTGATAAATATACCATAGTAACATAAAATGATAATAGGGAAAACTACCAAGACTCACAGTACTATATTTATTATTTTTCTATAAATCTAAAATAATTTCAGAATGGAAAGTTTACTTTAAAAAATGAAGTAAGAACCATGTGGCTGCTTTTGGACTATAATACAAGGAGTTCCAAAACAGCTTCACAGATATAAATACCATTTCTTTGCAAGAGGGGCCACTACTACACTCCTCTTATGAAACTAAAATTTTCTCTGCAAAACAACAGGTGGAATTTTAAGAATGGAACACATCACTGCTTCTGATTTTCTTGAATATATATACAAAAAAAATAAGTAAACATATCACTAAGCAAAGTATGTTCACATTTAATAATTATACCATATACTAAATAAATTATATCATATGATTTCTACAAAGTATATGCAACTAAAAAAACGTGATGTTCTATTGCCAAAATATTTATAAGGTTATTTTACTTCTTGCTGTTCATTACCATTGCAACATTCAATTGTGATGACGAACTAAAATATGTTACTATTGAAAGCATAGGAAATAAAATATATGTGTACCTTACTTAAACTTAACTACTGCAGCTTTAAGCCAAGTAGTTATTTATTAGAAGAAAGAGCAAAATTTAACATGTCTCACAGTACAAAAGCTACTGAAATGTTACCACAAGAACCTTATTAAAGTTGGGATAAATAGAATTTAATGTTATTAAAATGATTATTTTCCCCTAAATAGAAACATTGTTTTTTAAATAGAAACTTTATATATCTTCAGACAAATTCTATTAAAGAGCATTTTTATGATTTCATATTTTTAAAACATTACTAAATCAAGGTGAATATCTTAAATACATTACCACCTGCCACAGGTTCCCCCTCCCTTACAAAGTCCATTGTTTGTTAAATTGAAAGGGGAAAGAAACTGCTTATGAAAAAAAAGAAAAGCCAAAATAAGGGATAGGTATGTAGGAGAGAAATGAAGCATTGATCAGTGTAGAAGAATGAGCACAAAACTTCCTGAAATGATAGGAAACCTGATGATAGGGTACCTGCATAATTAGGGACATTAAATTGGGTGCAAAATTGCACAGTACAAATCCTTTACTTTCAGTTGAACTACACAATCATCTGAACTCTAGGGGGGGAAAACATCTACTTTCTTTCTTCTATTTCATTACTTAAAATGGAGTGGCTAAAACTTAAAGCTGGAAGGATCAGTTCCCTCAAAGACGTAAAGATAACCCTAGGTGAATTATTGAGGGTTTTTTCCCAACATTCACATAGAGTACAGAGTGAAATGCGCATAATGTAAATCAACTCATTGTTTGCGCCCTTTCAAATTAGTTGCCAAAAGAAAAGTGAAAACTTGATAAGCAGGCTCCAATTTCTATGTGTTGATTTAGAAATCTTAAAGCTGGTGGGAGCTTAATTTATTTAAAGAAAGAAATTTAAAGGGACAAAGAGTAAACAAGGAAAATGCTATGCAATGAAACACTGATGTGAATGGGGCAGAAAGGATTTTCTTTAAAAAACAAAATAATAGAGTTCCATTGTGCTTTTAAATTACAAATTTAGATTTATTTGATTTAGTTTAAGTATCAAAATGTATCAAAAATATCAAAACTTTTGAGTATCAAAATGTCATCATCCATTTAAATATTCAAACTGTTGGTGTAGTTTCTCAATATCTTGTGGGGGGAATTAAAAACCAAAATCTTAAAAATTAACTTCCCATGTTCTAATAGGTAGATGATTATTCTGAATAAAGTAACAAAGATATTTTTTCTATCCCCCCATGAAAAGTCCATTTCTGAACTTGCAAACTAGATCGGTTCAGAACACTGCAGCAGCTCCCAGTTTGACCCTTTTTCTCAGGATTCAAGCAAAAACGCCGAATTCACTAAACTAAGTGAAGAGAAATGAAAAGACTAAGTTCAGATCTTCAGAGACAAGTCCCAGGTGGCTCATCTGCTCTCCTTCCAGGAAACTGCGTCCCCAGCTTTCATCAGTGTGTACTTTGTCTTAATAGGTATGCATGTTTAATCATCAAAGCAAATATTTTCTACCCTTAAAATTTAAGATCTTTAGTAGAGATTTAAAACGACGGATAAATTTAAATGGAAAATGCGGGGCCAAACTGCTTTGCAGGGGCAAGGAAAGGTGAGAGCAGGGAAGGACTATCATTTGCACTGAGATCTGAAAGACACTTGTAGCTTACTTGAGAAGCTTCATTTAGCATTGAGCCTACCGGGAAATTCTGTTCCTGGTGACAGCGCAGTGGGAATCCCCACTCCAACAACCCATGAAATGTTACTGCATAATTATTCACCTTCAGAGGCCCATTAGAACTTATCAGTAAAGAAAGAAATTTAATTTAAACTCACCCCTCTGTGCTAAAGAATGACTGGGACATGAGATCAAAGCGCAAAGCTCTGTCCTCCAGTGGTTTGCAACACCTAGGCACAATAGGGTGAGAGAACGAGGCATTCCAGCGCTTCCCGGCTTTCCGGACCCCGGAGAGAGGGGTGGGAACAGGGGCTCGAGTCGCCAGCTAGTTTGAGGGAGGAAGGTAGTGGCGGCTCCAGAGGTGGTCGCCTCAAGTATATTCTGGGGCTTCTGGCGGCCAGAATGTTTCTCTGTCGGAGGCCGCAGGGGCTTGGCCCTCGAGGCCCTCGCTGCAGACCTGATAGGTCATTCCCGCGCCTCACCCTCTACCGAGATACGCGTCTGCTGAGTTCCCAGATTTAACCACAGGCGCTAGGAGGCTGGAGCCGTATCCTGCGCGGGTGTTCTGTTTTGAGAACTCCCCAGCGTACACAGTGGAATCCACAAAGTGGATCCACACCTGTACGATGAACTACCACGAGGAGAGGGTCTAAGTCCTAGAGGCGCGTAAGGGAGGAGCGGTGGAGAGGTCTACCAGAAGCCGGCTCCTCTCCTCAGGCCGCTCATGGAACTGCAGGTACTTTCTCCAAGTGAAGCACTGGAAAGGGTACTCTTGTCCTTCCTTTCCTTCAGTTGTCCCCCAAATACGGGGCATAGAGAATGTTGCTAGTACTCCCCAAATATCCACATGCCCAAAGTGTCAAGAGGCAAAGAGGGAGAAGAAAGCCCAAGAGAAGTCGCTGGGTTTTAGGTGCAACGCGGTAAAGAAAAGTTGAGTATTGTTCAACAGGTACAATGATTCTCTCTCTCTCTCCCTCTCTCTCTCTCAAAAGATCTATTTTTAAATCTATAGCTATAGCTATTTCTATATCTATATCTATCTATCTAACGTTCCCCTAAGTAGTCAATGAAGTGGCTATACTGTTCTTTCATTCCCCAAATCAAAGACGGCAGTTTTTTCACAGCCAGTCAGACTTGGTTTAGCTTCCTTTATGATAACAGCGTGGGTGAGGTGCTCAGGTTCCCTGATCTGAGTCTGGCAAGCCAATAATAAAGTGACAAGACTAAAACTTCCCGCGGAAGGGGAACGTTGCACTTGGTAGACCGCCGCGACGGCTGGGGGCAGGTGCGAGTGAATGCAGCAGTTTGGCCAAGAAAAGAACACTGAAGGTGAAGAAGGGCAGGCAGACGTCGCTAAGAGAAGCTTGGGAAGAACGACCTGGACGCGTCCTAGCCGCGGAAGACCCGGATGGCGCCGGCGAGACGCGGCGCAGGGCCTGCCACCCCGGGATAGGGTGGGACAGAAAGGCTGCGAGGTGCAGGCACTCGCGGATGCTGAGAATTTGGACAGCGGGGAAAGGGAAGGCAACGCCCCACCCCACAGCGACCCGGGCTTCTTTAGAGAGCAGGGAGGTGAGCTCCGCGGAGTCTCACTGCCGAGACTCCCACGGTCGGTTCGCGCAAGGCCAAAGGCCCTGGGAAGCGCCGGTCGCCTCCGGCAGGGGAGGCAGACGCTCGACGCGCTGCAGAGCGAGCGCCGGGCGCATGGTGGCGCTCGTTGTCCGCGCAGCCGGCGGAGGCGCCCGCTCCGCCTTTGTGTGCAAGGGCACTACGCGGGCGGCTCCGGCCCGCAGCTTCGGGGTACAGTGGGTGGGGACCCCGGCTCGAGGGGAGATCCCAGACTGCGGCCCCATCCTTCCCTGCAACCCGCGAATGGACGATGTGGCTCGTCCGATCAGAACTCTTCCCGGGGGGGGGGGGTCTCGAAGGGTCTTTCTGAGAGCCACCGGCAGGTCAAGGAGCGAGGAGGAAAGAAGTAGAGTTTAGAAAGGCTGGGAAATTCTCCCAGGTTCAAAACCTCCCCCCTGAATTCACAGAAAAAGAGAATGAGGGAAACTTTGGGTAGCCCAGACCTCAGCTGAGAGCTCTGCAGGGGAAGCAGAGGCCGCCTCCGCCGTTCCTCCCGCGCACCAAGAAGTGCTTGCCTGAGAAGCAAAGTTAGGGAGTGGGCTGAAAGGAAGCCCCCCTAGATGGGCTTAAAAGAATGCCTTTAGAACTGCAGTGAAAAGCGGCAGCTTTGAGCGGGCGCTTTATTCCTGGCTCTCAATCACCCCAGGCTCTCCTCGCTGTCCCTAGAGCTCTGGAAGCCCCGACAGTCCTTAGGAACCAAAGCTAAATGTATAAGGCTGCTTCCTCACCGCCAGGAGACTCCGCAGAAAATTAAATTAAATTAAACACGCGTCCAGGGACCAAAGAAAATAGATTTCCCCCCTCCCCCACGCTACAGCAAATCAACACTCCTGCGCATCGGGAATGCAGCGAACCTAAAGAGGTGGCCACTGACGCGCATCCCCTTAAACGGCAGCGGCTGGAGCCCAGGACAGCAAGGAATTACCGGCTTTCCTTTAATCCGGAAGCAGGGAATAAATAGGGCGCAAGCAAATTCCGAGAATCTTATTTTTAAACAACAGCAACAATTGTATAACAAGCAAAGTCCTCAAAAGATGCCACCCAGAGACAGTCCTAACTTATAAAATGAGTACACCATTGCTCTACACCTCACTCCTTTTGATTCCTTACTTAACACGATTTTCTTTTTTCTAGATACAGGGATAGAGTTAATCTGCTGGACAATTTTTTAAATAAAGAAAGGCAGGCAACTGTGGAAATCTTTTTTTTTTTTTTTTTTTTTTTTAAGAAAGCGTTGATCATACCTGAGTTTTTCTTACCAGTGCGGGGAGAAATAATAATACCCGTCTGGATAGACGCAGCCAAAAACAGCAGGAATATAAAAACCCCAGTTTATTCAAAATACCTATATCAAATTAACCCCTCTTTGAGACTATTCATATGAAAAATAGAGCAAAATGTAGAACTTCTCTCATTATATCTATCTCCACCACCTTAGGCAACCAGAGAGAAATCACATCTACAGTTTTGTTCCTCTAAATTTCCTGCCTTAATTTGCCAACCTAAAAGATCATCTGACCTTTGAGCTAATCCTACAAAATAAAATATTTAATTTAAAGAAATTCCTCCACAGGCCTTCTGTAACATTCCATTCAGTAATGTCACCAAAAGATCCACAGGGAGATGAAAATGTTGATGGCAGGATTATCGATCTTCCCACTCAGGAGTCCAGTCTCATCATCTACTTGTCTTTAATTTTTAATTTCAACATTTTCTCCCCAAGGGGAAGCCCTGTTGGTAAGTTATACCAAGACTGGAGTAAGAATAAAGTTGAAGGAAGGCAAAACCATCTAGGAACTTCTTCTAATGTCAGCTGGTAAGGGAAAGGAACTCATCACATTGGCTTGAATTAAGCTTCTAGCATAAAATATTTTTGTTGATAGTCCAATGTCAGCAAGTCACAGATCCTAAGATGAAGGAAATCAGAGAGAGCAAGAGAGAGAAACTGAACAGCAAAGGATAAAGCAAGGTGGAAAAGAAAGTTTGGGGAAGAAACAAGGCACATCAACAGAAAGGCTGGGCTGAGCCATAGCCCTGTTCCCATCTCTGGAAGGTGCACTGACAAAACCCGCCTGACCTCTGGGTCAACAACTAGTTTAACTCTACCTTGATCTGAAGACTGGAAGCTTGTCTCTGGGTTCAAACTGAGATCCAGCCTTTGGCTTCATTTGTGTGAGCCTTCAGGCACTGTTAAGAGGTGCTTTACCACAGACAAAGCAGAGAGAAATCACAAATTTGCACCTTATCTTCTATCCTCTGAAAAGAGGATGTTCATCCCCAAAAGGGAACCCGGCCCACCCTCCACAAAGTGAATCTAGCAATACCACTCAATAACCATCAAAACAAAATAAACCAGAACTAGAAGGGTGAGGAGGAGGTGAAGGAGAAAAGCGAAAGTTTGCAATCTGTCCCCCTTCAACTACCCCCAAAGAAACCTTCCACACAGCATCTCTCCTCGTCATGACCCACTTCTTAAATCATATGTGATTTTGTATGTAATGCAACTTATATTATAAATGCATCAAGCAGCTTTCCTCTTACCTGCCACTACATTTAACTCCTTCAGAGCCGCTTTCTCCGAGTCCCTCGGCATTGCAACTTTCAATAAAAAAGAAACAACACTTAAACTGTGTTCTGCGTGTTAGTCCTAGGAAGAAAGTGACAGAAAGAGACTGTTTTACTTTTTTAAAACCATTCCTTAGAGCTTTAGTATACCAAAGAATCAGGGCTAACCTTGCTTGCCTAAAACCATAGGGATTGGAGGTCTCAGGTACCTGCATAGACAACAGGATTAAGGCAGTCTGCTACTTGGGTCCATACTGAATTATTCTAAAATATTTTATCCCTAATTGTTTTTTTCCTTCTGAGTTTACAATATTCACAGCACTCTATATTTTCACATTTTTCTATGGATAATAATGACTTTATAGAAATTTCAGTGGAAATTTTTCAGGTCAAGAAGTACAGCAAGACTGAACTTGGGGTGGAGAGAATGCAAACAGAAAGAAAGAAGGTAAACTTAGAAGAATCTGAACACACTAACTTTTTATTCAGTTTGATTCAAAATAATAATATTAATCTAATAGTGAAATAGTTTGATATAACATCAATCAACATTTAAAGTATTTTATGTTTCAAAGTATGGCTCAAGGAACACTCATTGCTTAAATGCACTTAGACATAACAAGACAATATTTTTTTATTGGCATCATTGACACCTATGAACAATAGCCTAGTAAATAGATTAAGGTTTAACCTTCCTTTTCTTTGGTGGCTGTTTAGAGACTTTAAAAGAACAGATAACTCATTTCAACAGGAATCTACTACTGATATTTACCTCTACATAATCTTTAGCTAAGACATGGAATGCCAAAAACAAGCTTTTGTTAGCTTGACCTCCTCCACCCCCTAACAACAAAAGTTATCCCCAAACCCATGTTTTTATTTTAGATGTATTGATCTACCAATGTAAGGCTTGGCCTTTTAAATACCAAATACAATCAATGGCCAACAACCTGACTCCTTCTGGAGAGAAGGAAGCAGAACAGGGAAATTTCTTTGAATTGTTTGGTGACTTAGTACAAATTTTAAGAGGTCAGTAAATCCTGATGCTTTGAGCTAATCTACTGGTAAATAATTAATTACATTTCTTAGACACTATAATCTTAATCTTGGTAAATAGAGAAACACAGCTTTGCCAAATAGATCATTCCATCTAAGTAATATCTTAAAGGCAGTTATTTAAATATTACCACAAAAAAACAGGGTTATATTTTGTTTAAATTAGACATTTAACTGAAGATAAAATGCAAATGTCCATAGTTTAAAAAGGAAAAAAAAATACAAATTAACTGGCCTAGTCTTTTATCTGAGTTTATTAATACCATTTAAAATATTACAAATAAATCAATTACATCTCATGCATTTAAAATGCAAGTCTAAAATGTTCCAGAGAAAGGCTTTTCATTTCAATGTGAAATATCCAAATTATTTCAACATTACAATGAGCAATTAGTTCGCAGAATCTGCAAACATTTAAATGTAGTGTCAGGAGTGTTTATTAACAGTTAACAATATTACCTTCAGGAAATACACAAAGGCCAAAGTTAGTTGAGTTTCACTTGGACAATTTATTTAATACATGGGTTTTGGCAGACCCAGTTATTATGAAATATAGGAGAACTCTCACTTTAACTATGCCTGAACTGCCAGCAAATGCAAAGAAGTACATGCTCCATTAAATTAAATGTCATCCCACATTTATCAAATATTGTCTTAGTTACAGTTTGATACCTATCTAAATTCATATTCGAGCAAAACTAAGCCCCGAAAGTGCGTTTGTGGCTCTGCACCTCCAGAAGTGAGTTCAAAATACCAGCAGCTCATCAGAACTGCAACAATAACTCTTAGTATTTTGTGTGACCAAAAAAAGAAAAAAAATCAACTTTACTTCAATATATTTTCAAATATTTACTGGAAGTAATATACAAGAAAAATACTATACAAAATCGTCTCCTGGACAGCTGCACCTCACACCCATACACTGGTGGAGTTATAATTAATTGGTAACTAATCTAGAAGGATTCTCCAGTTGTACAAACCATTAGGTTTTGATATATTTTACAAAGTTGTTTTTTCCTATTTTCCCTCTTTTGGCATTTAAACTACAGCCTCGTCTTAAATAAACGATAGCTTCTTCACTTGTTTATAAGTTTAAATCACACGCAAAAAAAAAAAAAGTTTAACCCTAAGAATCTTCAATGAATTTCAAGAATTTACAGTAATGGGTACAATACAAACCGGTGGCTGGACTAGCAAAAAAAGATTGGGAGATTATGCTCAGGAGTGGTGAAAAACGAGGTAGAAAAGGACAAACACGGAGATAGTTAATCTGGTCTCACCGGAAAGGGGCATTTTTGCATAAGAAAAAGACACCTACCCTCGCCCCCACCCCCACCCCATAAGTTAAGTTAATGCAATCAAAATAACTTTGGGATCAACGTTAGCAGTTTCGAAAGAAAGACTTGGTCACTGCTAGAGGACAAACTATCTAGAGGGGAACCAAGTAGAAGGATGCTGTATTTTTTCTTTAGTTTTTTATTTTTTAAGAAAATGTTATAAAGATGAAAGAAGGCTGCTGCAGCGATTCACCAGGACTGCCCTTAGCTGAAACTTGAATCTGTTCCACCTCATGGAACAAAGGAAAAGAGGCAGAGCTGACGTTGGGAGAGCTAACTCTACAAACTCCGGGTCTCGGGGCCGCCAGGTGGACACCCCCACGTATTTGCGACCGCTCTGAACAGGGAGGGCAGCGGCACGCAGCGGCCAGGCAGGGCTTTCGGAAGCCGAGACCGCCAAGACTGTGGTTCTCCAACCTCGCCGGAGGCTGCCCCAGCGGGGATGCCCGGCCTCCTGCCTCGGCCTCCTGCCTCTCCCTCCCCACCGCGCAGCACAACCTAGTTCAGCGGAGCCGTTCCCGCTCCGGCCGAGGCCCCGCGTCTCCCAGACACTAGATCCGTCCGGTTCTACCTCCAGCGACCGCTTCCCTCTAAACGATACAACTTGGGGATGGCAGAGAGGACGAGGAGAGGACGGAAAATAAAGACCCGGCAAGGCGCCGGTTACAGCTGTACGGGGCTCCTAGAGTGTTACCTGGTGAGATGACAAAGCCAGGGCCCAGGAGAGCAATGGGTGCTACTTACACGTCCATATCCCCTTTACAAAGTAAAGTCACAGAGTGAGTCAAAAGAGAGAGAGAGAGACTGAAGGAGACAAAGTGCGAGCAGGATGGACAGTGGAAAGAGGCTGGAGCGGAGGCCAGGACAGACGGGACCCAAGCGGACCGGGATGGGAGGGGGTCTAGGAGAAGGGCCGCGGCGGGATACGCGTCACTCCAGGCCGTTGCGATGCCCGGGCTCCGGGGGCTGCAGCAACTCCGGGGAGTGGCAGGGCGGGCTGCCCGCGGCACTGTGCTCGCTGTCGGTGTCGCTGCCCTTCTTGCCGCCGCTACCAGAGCCCGCCGAGCCGCCGCCGCCGCCGCCGCTGTGCGTCTTCACGTGCTTGCTGAGGTGGTCGCTGCGCATGAAGCGTTTGTTGCAGACAGGACAGGCGAAGCGCTTCTCGCCCGTGTGGGTCCGCAGGTGCCGCTGCAGCTCGTCGGAGCGCGTGAAGCGCTTGCCGCAGAAGAGCCAGTTACACACGAAGGGCCGCTCGCCCGTGTGCCAGCGCAGGTGCGCCTTCAGGTGCGACGTCTTGCCATACACCTTGCCGCAACCCGGGATGTGGCAGCTGTGCAGGCCCTTGCGCCGCAGGCTGGCCCCAGCCGGGCCCAGCCGCTCCGCCTCCTGGCAGTTGGGGCAGTCGCAGGTGGCGCGGCCGGAGTAGCGGCGTGCGGAGGAGCGCGGGGAGCCCCCCAGCGGCGCCGACGGCCCAGCGCTCAGCATGGAGCCCCCAGCGCCGGCCAGCGGCGACGGGGCCGAGTCCGGGTAGGAGCCCGGCAGCACTGGCTTGAAGCCGTCCATGAGGTGCTGCCCGGCGGGGCTGAGCAGGTGCGAGGAGGCGCCGCTGCTGAAGGCCGAGTGGCTCAGGCCCGAGTAATCCGAGTTGTAGCCTCCGAGCGGCGAGTGCAGCGAGGTCTGGAGCCCCCCGGCGGCAGGGTGCAGCGAGCCGGGCAGCGCCGCCGCGCCATTGGGGTTCTGCACGTCGATCCAGCCGGCGCCCACGTCCCACCAGCTGGACGCGCCGGCCGAGCCCACGTCGCCGGCGGCGCCCAGTCCTGGGTGCGAGGGCTTGAACCACGACTCGTACGGGTGCGCCATGCCCACGCGCGGGTAGATGCCCTGCAGCCCGTCCACCGAGGTGTGCACCTTGGAAATGAACACGGGCTGGTGGGAGCCGTCCTGCGAGTGCGCCGAGGAGCCGCCGCCGCCGCCGCCGCCCCCTCCGCCGCTACCCCCTGAGACACCGGGGGCCTGGAACACCGAATAGTCGTTTGCAAAGGGCGAACTGGAGGCGGCGGCCGCGGCGGCCGCAGCGGCCGCGGCGGCGCTGCTGGAGGTTAGGGAGAAGGCGCTGGAGCCCGGCGAGCCGCCGCAGCTGAACGAGTCAGACACCAGGGCCGCCGCCGCCGCCGCGGCCGCCGCGGCCGCCGCCGCAGCAGAGGACGTACCGCCGTTCCTGGAGGCCCCCGACACGCCGAAGCTCGAGAGACTGGAACCCACTACGTTGCAGCTGCCAGAGGAGGAGGACGAGGAACGTTTCCAGGGGTGAAAGCCTTTGCCGAAGGAAGAAGAGCTGTCCGAGAGGGAGGAGGGAGACGGGCTGGGGCTGCCGATCTTATTACAGGTAGCAGCAAGCATGGCCAGAGGAGTGGATCCCAACCTCGGTTCTTCCTGCGGGAAGGAGGAGAGGAGAAGGGTGGGGGAGGGGGAGGTGGGCAAAAGGCCGGTGGGGGAGGGAGGAAAGAAATGTGCATCAGTCCTCCGGTAACCTCCAAAACGCCCCACGGCACCCCATCTCTCGTTGCGGCACGCCGCCACCAACTCACCTGGCTCCCCCAACAGCCCTGGCACCCGGCTGCTTCCTACTCTACGGGAGGGGACAAGTTGGGCTGCCGGCGTCTGACTCGGGAGCAAAGCGCCATGCTAAAGAAGAGTTTGACAAGTATTCTCACCTAAAACAACACTCCCGTGCACACAAGGCCCCAGGCACTTCGAAACAAACAAGCAAGCAAAAAGTCCAGTTTGGGGAGGAAGGAAGTTTCCTTTGCCGAGAAGTCTGGGGAAAGACCAGTGAATTGCTTTTAAGAGCGCTTCCCCTGTAATCCAGAGAGAGCTTTGAAAATCCTGTTCCGGTCCCCAGAAACCCATGCTGGGTTGTTTCTCCCAGGCCAAAAGAGGTCAAACTAGAGAGCTCGCTCGCTCTTCCTGGTTTCTTTTTATTTTCTTAAGGGGGAAAAAAAAAGTCTACAGTAGTAAAAAGAGAGAGAGACGGTTCAACGTACCTGCAAGACAAGACGGGCTGCGGTATTTTTAAGGGGAAGAGGGAAAATCTGCAGTTTGCTCAGGAGGAAAAAGAGAGGACTCTTTACCCCCGAAATCGTCGCATATAAAATGGACTGGGCGCACGTCTCCCGGGCAGGGAGCGGCCGGGCGCTGCGAGGTGGCTTGTCTAAATGCCCTTCGAACCTTTTCCTGCGCTGAAAAAAAGTGACTCTGCCCCCCTCTCCCCCTCTTTCTTTTCTCCAAACTCACTTGTATTTAAAGGGGGGAGGAAAAAAAAAAAACGCTCTCAATAGAGACTGATAGCCCGTGGCCTGGCCGGGGCGACTTTAACCCCCTCCGATCGGCAATAAAAGGAAACTAATTAAACCAGCAAGAGAAAATCCTGAGACTCACCCCTAGAAGTGAAGTTGCCATCACACAAAAGTGCCCTCCTCCTCTCAGAGGATCTTTTTTATATTGATAAATCAGAGGCAGTGTTTTTTTTAGAGGTGTGCAATACAATGATCAGTTCCGCCCATTCCACCACAATTGTAGCTCCCTCTCCGGCTTTGAAGTGCCGCGGAGGCGCGGCCAGCCAATCTGCGGCCTCGCCGGGCCGCGCCGCGCGCGCGCCGTGAGGTCATCGGCGCCGCCGCGGGCCGCCGCTGGGGGGGGGGGCGGTAGCGGGAGGGGCGCGAGGGACTGCGCGTGTGTTCCAAAGCGGTGTGTGAGTGTGCAACAATGTAACCCTGTGCGTGTGTGACCAAGCTGAGAAGAAGACAGTGCAGACCGGGGGCGGGCGTAAGGGGTAGTGTAGCAGTGACACGGCGGCGGAGGGGGAGGAGGGTAGACTGTGCCGAGAAGGGAGCGGGTGTTACGGGTGACAATATAACCATGTGTGACAGGAGGGTACAGGGACAGATCAGTAAAGTGTTGGGGGAATGGTGTGAGTGTACTGTAGTGTAACTATGAGTGACAAACCTAGGGAGAGAAGGAGGACAGGGCAGTAAAGAGTGAGGGGAGGTGGTGTGTGAGTGTGTTTGGTGTGAGGGAGAAATGTGTGTGTGTGTGTGTGTGTGTGTGTGTGTGTGTGTGTGTGTAGTAGGGAGGGTGGATGCGTGTGAGCGCAGGAGAGGAAGTAGGGAGAAGGCTGTGTGAATGTGTTTGTGTGAGAGAGAAGAGGGTGGTGTGTGTCTTTGTGTGTGTGCGTGTGTGTGTGCGCGTGGGCAACAAAGCTGGGGTGGAGAATAGGAACAGTGCAGTGAAGTGCACCTACACAGAGAGAAACTGACGATTTGAAGAGTGAAACTGCGAAGTTGAGTGAGGCTGAGTAAACAAATACAAACGCTGTCTGTGTCGCCAACTTCCTCTGGTTCCTTGTATCTAAAATCTTGAGTGATGTTTTTCTTAACTCCTTGGACTGTCACCACATTTTTGAAGGGAATTGTATTAATACCTACCTATACTTTCTCGAAGCTCTACAGCGGAAGGGTAGAAACTTCGGGCCGCTGAAGGGTATTTTTAGGGGTGAGTTAGGGCGTGTGTGCGCCTGCGTCTACGAGTTGTTACTTTGCTTCGGTGGCTTTATTTTTTCCCCCCTTT
Organism: Mustela nigripes; assembly: GCF_022355385.1. NCBI lineage: Eukaryota > Metazoa > Chordata > Mammalia > Carnivora > Mustelidae > Mustela > Mustela nigripes. Next base: position 54,124,375 of record NC_081560.1, on the reverse strand, counting down.
CGCTGCCGAGGTGGGATTCCGCTTTGGAAGTACAAGTCTCACTCTAGGGGACGGGCGTGTTTGTCCCGCGACGCTGAGTACATTTCAATACAAAAGGATTAGATAGAGATGGGGGTGAGAGAGTATTTATTGTTTCATTCTCTGGGTGAAAAAATGAGGAACGCTTTATGGAATTTAAAATTTTTCACAGGAAACTTCACTGACACTTTCTGAGAAAAAAAAGCACAAGAAATTTTGACTGAAATCTGTGAGTTTTATGGATCAGAGAATAGAGAGCCCTTTGAGAAATCTTGGACCACATGTATGGAGGCATCCATCTAATGGCGTTTGGGCCAGATAGCAATGAGTATGTGTGCATGCTGATAGATAGACTTAGCTCAAATTTGGTGGATTTTAGAACTTGCTTCCCATTTGTGTTATTAGTTGCCTTCAGAAATGTCATTACAATTTTACTGTTCTCACAAGGGAAGATCTTAAACCACAGTATAAATACCATACCAGTGTAGCAAAAAAAGTCCACAGCCTTTCCATCACCATTGAATATTTCGTGGTTTTTTAAAAAGTAATTCATAGTTTTAAGCAGTTACCAATGCTCTCAGAAATCTATTTTTAATGCAAAATTGATTAAAATATTATTAGCTGCCGAAAGTGTCTTCTTTTTATTTTTCTTTTTAAACTGGGGAAACATTTTCATGTTATTGTTTTTTAACCCTACTCAAGTGCATCAAGAGCTTCTAGAAATGTTTAAAAAAAAAAAAAAAAACGGAAAAATCCTCCTTGGGTTTACTAAACTCCAAAGTCAGGTTGTATCATTTGTGTAAGTTTCACTTAGCAGAGTTGAGGCTGATGTTTGTGGTGTGAGAGTGTGTTTCTGACCCATTTTTAACAGTGTTGGGATATTGACTGTACATCATATCTATTGATTAAGAAGGTAAGGTACATTCTCATACTTTGAAGTAAGTGTGAAGTAAATTAATGAACTGCTTTCTTTCTCTGAAGGCTGACGTTTACCATAAATGTCGTGTTTCTCCCTGCAAGCCACTCTGAATGATTTTAGCGTGTTGAGAAGGCGTGACAGGCCAGCCCAGAAGGAGGAAGGGGTGGGGGAAGGAGGGAACTCCGTTTAACAAATAAAAGAGAATTAACTTCATTGCTTTGGTCTCTTTCTATAATGATATTCATTTTAAGGACCTAATCCATAGTTGTTCAAATTTGGGGTTTAATTCTAATCAATACCATCACTCTCAAAGGTAGAGGAAAAAAAAAAGCTTCGAAAGAAGACTCCCTTATTTATTTTTATCTTTTTATCCTCCTATCTCCTAGAAGGAAGTGAGGTAAGACTAGTAAAAAAGTTAAATGCTGACTCAGAATAAATAGAAGCATTAACCACTGTTTCCTCAAAAAATGCTGGAATCCGAAAAAAACTCCACGTCATGTGATAACAGCCTTGAGCTCCCTACTTCTAAGATTTTTTATTTGGATAAATTCACTTTGGAATAATACGTAATTCTTCCTATGACATTGGGTGATAAGATGGGTGTGGATTTAATAAACATTCTGGATTCCTCAATATCTATAAGGTTTTGCAGCATTTGAGGGTTTTCACAAAGGTTTGTATGTGCATCTTTCTTCATTAGTAAATATACAGAGATATAGAGGGAGATACACACATATATACATACATATATATTCCACTTAGCCCATTGAAATAGGTTAAGTGTTTATTTCACATTAGTATTGGTCAAGGGACATTTCTTTCCCTTATACCGTGCCCGCTCCACTTCCCCTCCCCAAAATAAGTGGTTAGTTTTTGTCATAAGGCACAGGACAACAGAACTAAAAAGGAAAACTAAAAAATTCCATAACTGACCAAAAATTAAAACAGCAACAATCTTGCTTCTGGTTTCAATGAAACTGATCTTAATGGCAGTTCTTTCTCCACTTTGGAGAAGTGACTCAATCATTTTTGAATCCCCCACAGGAAGAAACATCTGTAACCCATTGTAGATACAACCTGTCCAGCCAAGCATTTCATAAAGCATACAGTTCAGTTTACCTTTTGTTATATTGATCATTACTCAAGTATTGTACTATGACAATATAGAGGTTTTGAAGAGAAGGAGGAAGAAAGAAAGTGCAGACTTTCTAACATTAAAAGTTTCCCCCACCCCATATTGAGTTGAACATGCTGGCAAGGAGAGAAGTAGACGGATAATCTGCTGTTTCTTGCAAACCTGTGGGATCCACTTTCAATAAAGCTAAAATCTATTAGCATTCTGTATGCATCTGCAGCATAAATTTCATTTGAATTTCAAATTTAATAAACCAGGAGGTTTTTAATCATCCCTGGTTTTATTTGTTTGATATTAACATGCTTATTGACCGGGTCTGGTGACCAGTTTGATCATTACAGGACAGCAAAAAGTTAATTAAAACGACCACAGCCCCTTAATCATATCATCTGTCTCATCCATGTCGCTCTCTTTATTACCGGTGATGATGGATAGTCTCCCAGATTAATTTCTCTGTTTCTTCGATTTGGACAACAGCTTTTGGGACCTAATTTACATCCTGGGAACAACTTGCTCAAGTATATCTAACACCTTGCAGCTACAATATACATCAACATCTCCTTAGATGGAGTGAAAAACGGGGTTTTTTTTTGCAGGCGGGTTTGAAGACTAATCAATGCTGCGATTTGGAGCCCTTACGCTTTCACAGTCAAAGAAATAAAAGGTCCTAAAAGCAAATTAGAGGCCTCGATCCTTGTTTTTCCTTTTCAGGGAGTGGGGAGTGAAATATGCCGCCGCTGTTTGGTTAAGTAGATTAAAATGTGTAGATACAACGACAAGTAAATAAAACCATTTGTAACCATTAAGTACAATTAGGGATTTATAGCAGAAAACATCAAAGTTATCCAGGCTTTCAAGTGTCCGGCAACACATCTACACCAAATACGGCTTTTGGACAAAGTGTGGTCCGGTGTATGAACAGCACTGAAAAAAGCCTGAAAGAAAAGAAAAAGAAAAAGAAAAAAGAATTCAGATGAACTACTGCACATAGGCGCGTACCTCTGCTGGGTACGTTTAAACCGGGCTCTTCGCATCTCGGTTTCCGGAGCGCTGGCAGGGACGCGCAAGCTCTGGGAGCTGATCGGCCGGCGCCCGCGGCGGACCGAGTGAACGCGGAGCCGGCCTCGAGTGCCTTGCAGGCGCCTCTCCCGAAATGAGAAGACAGCCCCCAATCCCTGGCCACTGTGAGGGGACCTTGAGCGGACGTGCTGGCTACTAAATAAAGCGTGAAGAGGAATGGAGAGGCAGCCCAGCGCCGCCGCCGGCCGCAGGGAGGAGCGGGCTGGGCCAGGTTGGGGGGCTATCTTGTGGTCGGGAGCTTTCAGGTCAAAGTTACTTCCCTGCTGAACAGAAAACCTGGCCAGGCATGAACCTGTGGATTCCTGAGGGGTGCCCTTTTGCTGTCCACTCCTGCTTTGGGGCGGCCTTTACTAGGAAGTTGCCTAACATTTCCTGGGAAGGGAGGTAATAAAAACCCCTCGCTGGTGGCAGATTGTTGAACCGTAGGTGGGAAGGAATCAGTCGTCCAGAGCCCAGAGAGGGCTGTATTTTCCTGATTGGAAAATGGGAACTTCCACGCTGAACAATAGCCCCTATTAGTGAGGTTATTCGGTTTCAAACTGTCCGGCCACATTTACAGCCGAGTCCTTACTTTCCTGGTACTGCTTAATTGGATGTATTTGTTGACCCCAGTGAAGCAGCAGTAACTCTTCCTCTTCTTGCATCGGGTCTCCTGGTGGAAGCAAAGCGTTGCCTTGGGGACTCTTTTTGAATAAATGGGACCACTTGAGAAAAATTCCATATTTTTTTCTTAATTGATTCGGTATTTTTCTTTTGTGTCACACCGCTTAATAATTTTTTTTCTTCTCTGCCACTTCAAAACAACTAGCAATGATTTAATGAAAAGGTTTACTCATCTAACTTAGGATATTACATACTTTGCTTCACTTTAGCTAGGGCGTTCAAATTGCATATACTCAGAAGACAAGGAGGACTTTTCCCATGTATCAATCATATGAATATGTAAGTAAGTTCATTGGTAGGAAAAGATGAAGATATTCACCAAAATAGGCATTTCTTCCTGTATTAAGGGAATAAGAAATCTTATTTCCTTATTTGTTGTCTACATGCATAATGTTCACATTCTCATAGTATGTTGATATGATTGTGTGCTAGTTTTACAGGCAGGCGTGTACTCTAAGGTATATTTCATAGTCATCTCTCTGCCAGCCCACAGATGAAATTGATAATTAATTCTACAGCACTTCCTATTTCTCCTTCATCATGTAAATGAAGGATACACACATGGGGGAAAGAGTTTGCTCATTTCAGGTGAATGGGGTGTGTGTGTGCGCGTGTGCATGTGTGTCTGTGTATTTTTGTTGTGTGAGGCAAGGAAGAGAGGCTTAGACAGTCAGACAAGTTCATCCTTGATTCTTTCCTGGAATGGATTTGTTTCAGCTATTTTTTCTTTTGGTATTATATATCACTTTCTCACAGCTAACATGCAGAGTTAAAAACTACTAAATTCTTATCCTTAACATTATTGATTTCTTTTCATTCTGTTCTGTTACTAGAGGAGGTAATGCTCCCAGATTACCTCGTGGTCTCCTCCAGACGGTTGACAATTGCAATCGTAGTTTCGGGAAGATAAATGTTACTTTGGGAATTGTGCTTAATTACAAATAATCTAGGAGCTGCTCTGGTCTCTGGGTTTAACCACACATGTGTTCAAACCATTGTACAAGGTTTACAATTGGGTGATATTTATGAAAGGCGATATAGTTAGTTTTTATAAAATCGTGGGATAAACTAGGATACTCCCACTTGGGGTTTGTCAACAGACCTTCAGAGATAACACAGACCCAAATAACACCACCAACAAAAAAGTGTGGATCCTCAGAGTACTTGAAGGCATAAGGGGGGGAAAAGGGGGGGGGGGAATCCTCTAGGGTTTACCTTCAGGTCAATTTTATTAAAATCAAAACATGAAAACAAGCTATTCTTTGTTGAATTCTTAAAATCTCTTAAGTAAACCCATTTTTCTGTAGAGAGCATTTCTGAACTCACACATTCTGATTTTCTTCTCTTTTCTTTTTCTGACAGAAGTCTTGTAGATTTCCCCTGAAATAGCCCAATGGTTATTTTTTACAGTTCCTCTTGTAACTCCGCTGCTACCTTTGTGTGTCTGATTCTTTGCTTATATGGCAGCTCAATTAGTGTTGTTTGTGTGTGTGTGCTCGCTTTTTTTCTAATAGTCTTATTAACAAGAAAAAAGGTGGCGAACAGGTTATTCTCTTAACCTGACCTGGCTGTAAGAGTAAGATGAGCAGCACTGAACAGATGTCCCCATTTAAGCCGTTCTTTTCCCACATGCCTGCTGGATATTGCAGGCGCGGAGGAAGCTCGCTTCAAACCTGGCCCATTTCAGGCCATAATGGCCACGTTATTTCGGCCCAGTGAACACGAACAAAATCGCGTGCTTTAGAATCATTCGACTCTGAGTCCAGGAAAAGCAGGGGGTGTGGTGGCAGTGGGGGTGGCTAGGGAGGGGGTGTGTATGGGGGGGGGCGATTTCATCTCGGATCGCAGGAAGAGAACTTGCTCAAAAGAATTTTTCCCTAGCAAATATGGTATAATTTACAGCGCAACTTAATAATCCAAGGGGCAATGCAAAAGCCCTTTGCGTTGTAAACCGCTTCTAATTACCTGCCAGAGCAATTAGCTGACTATCACGAAGAAATTAGATCGCTCAATGTAGCATAAATAATGCGAATAATTTTGTAAGAAGAATGGAAAGCGAGACCTGGTGTTTCTTTATAAGGAAATAACACCTCGTACTGTACGAGCCCTCCATGAACACATATTAATGTCTAGGCATGCATGGCAATGAGTCCGAGCAGGAGCCCTCTGGCTGCGGTTCAGCACTTTTTCCGTTTACGTATGCGGGGTGAAAGTCGGCTTCCAGGCATTCGATCTCCAGCCTTCCAGCTCACAGTAATTAACACATAGCGACTTCAATGGGAAAACCTGTTTTCCAGATGATTTTTACAATGCAGCTTTATGTCTCATTTGGCAGTTTAAATAGCTGGAGTTGTTTTCTGGCTTCATCTCTACTATCATCTGTTGAGCATATTTTGCTTAGAATATTGAATCCCACCCAAAACTTGGGTGCAGGCTTTTGCTAACTTTTTTTTTTTTTTTCTTAAGAAGTGACGATATCTGAAGCCTCTTTGAGGACACTAGGGTAAAGAATTCTTGTGGGGTTATGAACGATATGTTTTCCTGAATGAGGCTGCACGATATATTGGGGTATTTTTGTGTGCTTCAACTTTATTAACAAATCTACCTCAATTATATTTATGTATATATGTATTATATTTAACTCATTTCTCTTCATGAGTCTTTCTTATAGGAGGATTCAGATAGTGAGTCCACACATTTCTTAGCAAAGGATTTTAAGAATAAAGTGAAAACCTAATTCTGGAGGAAAGCTGACAGTGAGTGCATTTAGGTCTGATAACACTATCAGGCTCTTCGAAATTTACTGGGTTTGTAAATTACAAATGAGAAGACAGTTTCAAAAGATGTTTGGAAATCGAATATGTGCTCCGACACCCATCCACCCACCCACCCACACTCTTGCTCACAGCTCCACGTTCTCAGGTGCCGCCAAAGTGAAAGGAGTCACGTGCCCCCCCACCCCCGCCTTTACCGTAGTAAACGAGATGGGTCACACTTTTGGGTCAAGTTGAATTAGCCCGGAGAGTTTCCGTGGTAATTGAACTGGACGTCTCTATTGGTTACAGCAAAGGGGCGTCGTGTGAATCCGGCATTTGCCTGGTCCAGCACAATCCCTAGGTTGAATACTGCCCCCGCAGCCCTAGTAGATTAGGGTTAGCCCCCTCACATCCGCACAACCCGCTCATCCCTACACATCAAAATCTTTGTGTCAGGTCATTTTTGAGCATCTTTCACGCCTGATTTCAGTGAGTTTTGCAGGACTTCGCAGTGGTCTTGGCCCGACCCGCCGTTCACGCCCAGTTTCCTCCATATGCGAAGACAGAGACGATTTTACTGATGACTGGAGAGTTCTAGATGGAACGGCAGTGATTAATTTCACCAACCCAAGCTACAGATTGGATTAGTGCCCTTCGTGGTGTCATGTCTATGCAGTCCTTCTCTCCTATTAAATGGGCGCCAGCTAGCCTCTTTCCACCGCAGCTCAGGGTGGCCTGGCTAGGGAACAGGGAATAAACATGCATACAGGGGCGACCCATTACCAGATTCTGCCCCCACTTCAGAGTGTGTTAGACATAAAATATCTACATCACCTCCAGGAAATTCATGACATGATGTGCTAATCACTGGGTTCAAGGACATCTACCTTACCCAGCGTGAAGATTCCCAGTTCCTGACAGAAAATCCCATCTCGATGAAACAGGGAACTCGTTTTTAAGGCTTGACAAGAATGGACTCCGGTACTCAGCAGAGGTTAATTTTTGAAAGGAAATAAACTCTTTATTCTTGCTTATGGATTCTGGAAAAGTAATAAAGGCTGCTCAGATAGGAGAATGCACATTTCCTCAGTCCTCTCACCCGAAAATTCCAACTTACTGAACGCTTTTGCAAGTTCCATTTCTTCAGAACACATAGCACCACTCTTCCCCACCTCGCCTTGATGATTCTCCATCTTAAATAACAAGGACCTTGCTGGCCACCAAAGAAGGGTGTCACATTTTAATTCAAAACAAGGGCCAAGACTGCAAGACTGAAAGAGTGAGAAGAGATCAAACTCTTTCCCCTTGAAGTGTCTGCACTGAACCTGCACTAGCCCCCAGAGATAGTCCCTTCTTTCCCTCTCCTCTGTCTTTACTTCAGCATTTCTTCCTAATTTTTTGCACCGTTTCTTAAGATAAAAGAAATAAGCTGAACTCATTATTGTTATGTCTGTAATTGTTATAAAAACATTTTCTGGTGCTGTTTCATAAAGGCATACACATTGGTCTTCAATCAACATTGAAGAAAGCAAACATTGGAAGAACCAAACCCCAAGACTTTGGAATCTACACTCAGCATTTGCCGCCTTGAAGTGAAATGCCCATTACCTTCAAAAAGCAACTACTAACAACAGAAAGTTCTCATTTTTCTGTAGATGGTGCTTCAAGTAGTTTGCTAGATTACACCTATTCTAATTTAGGCATAATCTCCCCACTTCCCATACACCCCTTGAAGCTAAAAAAAAAAAAAAAAAAAAAGAAAGAAAAAAAAAGTTGTTGCAAACCTTGATGATTTGACTAGCACTGTCCAAGATCAGTTTATTTGAAGCTTTCTGGATAAAACTCTTAGAAGGACTAATGAACCCACTTCCAACCTTTTTCTGCTTTGGTTCAAGAAGCTCTATAAGTTTAGAGAGCAAAAGTACGTAAAAAATGATTTCTGCAATTTTGGCATACTTACCAAATGGGACTCTAAGAAGAGGTGTGTAGCAAACTAATAAGAGCCAAAGTAAAACCAAAACAAGTATTGTTTGTTGTTGCTAAAAGACACCTGCACTATTGATTTTATTGATTGACTGGTATTGGGGCAGTAAAGAGTGTTTTGCTCAATCTGTGTTTTAATAGATCTTAGCAGATTTAACTGAAAATTGGCCAATTAATATATGGTATTTAAAATTTCAAAACAAGCCTTAGGTATCACAACCAGTTTTATTAGGTGATTTTACTGTTGATTTACCAACTAAGTCTACTTTTTTTCTTAACTTAAGCTTGGGTGATTCGAATTTCCTCTCCTTCAGTTACCTAAGACTTAACAGAATTTCCAAAACGGTTAGAAATAGGTGGGAAAGTTGTAGGTTTACAAGTCTGCGGGAGGAAATTAAAGGGCCTGGTGTGTCCCAGTCCATAACTCATTTGGAAAGGAGAACCTTGCAGACCGAGTGTCCCAAACGGGATTGGCTCGCTGAGACCTCAGTGGACACGAGAAGCCACGAAGATCTGTCCGTTCCCGCGATTAATTGTCCTGACAACTTGAGAGGTTCTCCCGCTTTTGGTTTCACGCATATTCGGGGTGTTTTTCCCTGTAAAGTTTGCCACTGACATTGTGTCCCTTTTCTGTGCTACCGCTATCCAAGGGATCAGGTAAGGAGACTTGCAACGAAAAACTCGAGGCTACAGCCCAGGGTGGGGTAGGGGCAGAGAAGAAAGGCTTCCGCCTCACATCATCCTGCAACGGTGGCAACCGCCCAGGAGTCGCAGCTTCCCAAAAGTCAGTTTAATTAATACCCTGTCCTTGGGAAAACTAGAATAAAAGGTGAGTCGTGGACTTTCCCCACCCGTCGCAGGATCGGGAAGAAACGAGCGCCCGTGGTCTTGTGCCGCAGTCGGACAGTCCTTCCAAACGGGGGGCCGTCGAGCTTCCACGCAGGCTTCCGGGAGCCCGGAGTGGAGATCTCCGACAGCTCCTCAGATAGTTTCCGGACGCAGCAGTCACAATATTTGCACTCCCCCTTCTTGCCGGCTCGCCACTCCCTCCCCTTCCTCCGGTCCTCCCCTCGCCCCCACCCGCGACCGTCGGGCGACGCAGGGCCCGCTCGCCCTCCGCCGCCGGCCCAGCGCGCAGGCCCACGCCGCCTCGCACCTTCCGGGCCCCGGCGCAGGCGGCCCGCGGGAGGGGGTCGGGGGGAGCACACGCGTCCCCGCCTCTCGGCGCGGCCCCGGTCTGCGGCGGGCGCGGGCGCGGGAGGCGGAGGCGCGGGCGCTCGGCTCCCGCGCGGCCCGGCCCAGCCCCGCCCCGCCCCACCCTCCGGCCCTCCCCTCCGCTTAGCCGCGCTCTCCCGCCGAGCGCCGCCACCGGCTCGGCTCTCCGCGGGTCCGGGCGCCGCGGGCTGCCGCGGCTCTTAGGCCGGGAGGGCCGCGGCGGCTCCCGCCAAGGGGGAGGCGCCACCCCGCCTCGGGGCGGTTGTTTCGCGCGGACTCCCGGGCGGGCCACAAAAGCCCCTTTCCGAAGGCTGGCCGGGTCGGTAGTCGGGTGTGCGACGGCGGCTCCCCACCCCTGCACTCAGCAGCCCGCCCCGCTCCTCCTCCTTCCCTCCCCTGTCCCTCCTCCTCTCCCACCCCCCGAGGGTTCGCACACCCCGCGGGCGGGAAGGTGCCGCCCTCGGGGCGGACAAAGGGGCAGTCCGGGCGGGAGGGGGCTGCGGCCGGCACGCGCGGCTGCGGGAGGGGCCCGCCGCGCCCCCGGCCCCCGACCTGACTCTTGCTGGGCGGCCGGCGCAGCCGGGGGGCGGAGGGAGGCGGGCACGGGGTGGGGGGGCCCCCCGCTGCGGCCGCGGGGGACGTGTGTACTGGAGGGGGTCGCGGACAGGTCAGGCGGCCTGGGACCCACCCGACCCGGGTAATAGTTGAATATCCTGTTCTGCTGTTTTCCCCTTCGGGTCTTAACGGGACTGGACTGGACTTGAAAGCTCTTCTGAAAAATTTATATTCTTGTTTCTGTCAGAGAATCATATTAGAATCACCCAAAGGGCTGGTTAAAACCCTCTGTTGGGCCCCATCTCCAGAGTTTGTGCTTAAGGAAGTCGGGGAGCAGGAACTGATCATTTGCATTTCCAACTAGTTCCCACGTGATGCTGAAGCCGCTGATCCCGGTACCACTGTAGAGAATCACTGCTACACAATTCCTGCCTCACCACTCCCTTTCTATACACGTGGGGAGAAGATCTCCCACAAAGATCCCAAACACACTGCTCGGGCTCTCATTGCCAAGGTAGTTTCACCCCTTTTAAAGGTAAGCTCGATACAACAAAGTGGAGTACACTTTGTTGCCTGAAGCTCTAAATGCTGAAGCTCTAAATGCTGGAGTGTAATCCCAGTGCCAGTGGCGCTTGAGAAAGTGACGCTGCTTAGACGAGGACCAGAGAAAGTCACAGCTCAGCTGACCATTTCCCCTCATTCAGATCGGGGACCAAGGAGATGGGTCTCAACGCTCCAGCACATATTCAAAAGGGAATCAAGTAATTTTCTGATGTAATGACAATCGCCTGCCTTTTCTTCTTTATTAGTTTTTAATTTTTTTTGTTCTGTCCTTTGTTCTGCATATTTTTAGTGTTCTATATTTTACTAAAGGACCCAGATTTAAAAAAAAAAAAAAAAAAACAGGCAAAAGAACTGGATGACAAGCAGAGACTTGATGGAAACTTTTTTTAAAGCCACATTACAGTTGAAAAATTCTCTGATGTTTTAAAACATATCTATGGATTTAAAGGGAACATGATCGGTAGGATCACTTTAAACGCACACCCTTCCATCTCAAATCTGATTTCTCCAAAAAATTATTTGAAAATCTAGTGTGAAATATATTTTGATATTCGGAACCAGTGAGAGTTAGTTGAGGAAAACTACCCCAAAAGAAGCACGCTGAAGTTTTCTTATCCTCAGTGGGCGGTGTTAATCATCTGGTTTGAGCCTTGTAGTTTTCACTGTCAAATACTTGGGTTTGCTCAAAGGGAAGAAAGTTGGGGACTTGTATTCGCTGTTTTTCAAGAGGAGATTAAACACAAAATCGATTTAATGGAGCATCTGTAATCTTAAATACAAGAAGTCAAGAGCTGAGGCTATAATAGAAAGGTTAGCTTTCCTCCATTGTTCACACAACCTAACTCATATTTTTGGAACTTAATTATCAATGAAAGCTACTACATCAATGCAATACAGTATAGGCAAATTACAAGAACCTTTTACTTCTCCCAACTGAGTTTAAATTGCAAATCTTAACACTGAACAGTGTGCTTTTGGCATTGAATATTCAATACAGTGAAATGTGTTTTAAGTGAACCACCCAAGGGCCCAGGAACATTTGCTTAATAATGATACTTTGCAATTCTATAGGGCCTTTCAGGCAAGGATCTCAAGTGGAATGCTCTTTAACTATACCCTGCATGGGAAACCTTGGGAATATTTTAAAGTGCTCACTTAAGGCCTATTGGAAAGCATCTTTAGTATAGATTTCACAGTATGGTTTTAAGAAGAAATGAGGTACTGTAGAATTTTCAATCTCAGGGGTATCATATTCATGGGGGTTTGACGGGTATTGAATATTTATTAGTTATTTCATGTGAAGCTTAAAATGTATATTTCCCCCAACTTTTTATTTTGAAAAATTTCAAACCTACAGAAAAGTTGAAATAATAGTAAATGAAACATTTAATTTCAGTGAACACCCATATTCCTTTCATTTAGACTAACTTTGTTAGCATTCTGTGACAATTGCTTAAATGTTCTCTCTCTCTCTGTATCTTTAGGTAGGTAGATATTGATATACTACCTCTGAACAGATAAGTAGCTATAGCTATAGGATACATAATTAATTGTTTGCTTGTTTGTTTATTCATGCACCTGCATATATTTTCTGTCCCACCCATTTAAAGTAATTTTTTTTCCATTTAAAGTAAATTATGAACATCATTGTACTTCTAGATGTTTCAGCACACTTCTGGTAAAAGGGCATTTTACCTAACTGTAATGCCAATATAAAGAATACATTCTACTTAAAAAATCTAAAAGAAAGAATACATTCTAATGACTTTATTTGTGAATTGAGAGGAATAAATTTTGTCAGTCTAGTCTATGAACTTAGAAAATAAGAGTTAAGCCAATTCTGGTATAAACAATTCTAAAATACTATTCTATTACCTAGGCACCTTGGGAATTTAAGAACCTGAGATTCTGCTTAAGTAATTGCTGTAGGAACAACATATACTAAATGTTTTGAAATCAGATTTCAAAAACAATTAAAAAAAACAGAAAAGCTTTTTGACATGCTTATGGAACACAAAAGGAACATTTATATTCTAATCCAAGCCTCCCCCCCAGAAAAATTAATCTGCTTTTACCTTAATTAATGTTTGATCTAAATTATCAGAATAATTGTCTTAATTATCCACTTTGTTTTGCTAGCTAGTGTAGACTTAACCAAAGTGAAAATAGCATTGGCAGTTATGTACTTTGAGAAGTGTATATAGACCATTTACATAATTTAGTCAAAATGGCCAATTAATTGGTATAATTATGAATGTCTAGACTTAGCTTTTATGGGTAGGCAGAAGTAGTAAAATCTCTCCTCTTTCCAGTGGTTGCCCTCCTCTAGCTTTAAAGATCCATATTTTTCTTGTATTGAATATTTTTACATCCCTAATTTAAAATATTCTCATATTTTTGTAATATAGGCATATTAATTAAAAGTAATTATCCAAAGACTATCAAGTATATCTTCTTGCCTCTTACAAGTCCTTGAATTATGACATAACTTAATGTGTGATTTATCCCACTTTTAGAAATGTATATAATTACATATTTATGCCTTATACTTAATTTTCACTCATTAGCATTATTCTCTTTTCTATACAAAGTCAACTTCAAACTGCATGAAATTCCTGGAGCTCAAAGTCATTTTACAAATAAATGTCGATGAATTTATGCAGGTTTTTAGGTGTGAAATTCATAAGGCTTTATGTAAAAATTAGCAGGAACATTAAATTTTATACATATAATTACCTCCTTGGGTCAGAATCACTGTTACTTTGATTATTTAAATGTAATTTAATGTTTTCCTTTATTCTTATGGAGTTCACATTTTTAATTGTCTTTCTACTGTATTCTATAAAGTCTTCATCTTCTAAAGCTATTTGTCAAGGCAAAGCAAAGGTACTGATGCTTGTGTTGATCCTTTTAAACAAAGAACTGCAGTATGAGTAGTTTTCCTCAGAACTTAAGCTTCAGATACATAGGACCGAAATTATAATACATGTTTTTGACCACTACTAATGGTTATCTGCTCGGTCCCTGGTGAATTTGTTTTTATTGAACAGCTGAAAGAAATTGAGAATAAAAACAAAAATACTTCTACAATTGATAGACATTTCCATACATTTGGAGAGGCTATAAGTATAACAAATATTTAATTATACATGGAAAAAAATGATTTCAATTTCCAATTTCACTGATTCTCTATATTAGATTAGATGACGCCTTTCTTAAACTACTGGTGTCTCAGTTGAATATTATTTGCCCTACCGACTCCCCAAGATGGTTCTGAGGATCCAATGAGATAAGGTATGTGAATTGTCCTGTTTATCGAGCACCTACTCTAGACAAACATAAGCAATAGATGCCTAATTTCAAGATATTTACAGTCTCTGAGTAGGATAGCAAAAGTACAGGAAGTTACCAACACAACATATGGTAGAGAATTGAATATGTGCCTAATGAGTTGTACAAATCACTACTTTGGGTCAATAGGGAGTTGCAAGAGGACGAAACTACGGTTCTTCAGTGGATTATAAGGAGATACATCTAACAGATGTGGAACATTTTGAAGATAAAAATTTTTACTTTTCAGATTTTTCATGGGTAAATGTGAGACAAAGCTGGAACAGCCCTTTTTATTTGACACATACCATAAAACTATAGATGTATCAGTAGCATATAATATATTTATATATAGTAAAATATAGATACAATTAAAAGGTCATAAATAGGGAGAACTAATTGTTGGTGTTTTGCTTGGATTATCAGGTAAAATGGTGTTCGGAGACCTCGTCAGTAAATACTGCCTTGTACCACTCAGTATCTTAGATTAAAAAAAAAAAAAAAAAAAAAGACAGCTGGCTTAAAAAGAAAATTTTATTGAAGTAAATGGGGCTCGAAGACTGTCATCCTCTTTTGTTTGTCAGAGATGAGGGCCTGCCCACTTTGGGGCACTGGCTCTACATCTGTCATTCCATTCACCAGTAAGTCTCAAAGTCAGGACACTACAGCTGTCCTGTTCTTTTCACCCTTTTCTGGAATAGAAGAGATGAGACAACTGGCTGGCTGGGCTGGGCTTCATCGCATATTCAGCAAGTCTGTACAAGCACTATCGTGTAATTGTATTGTTCTCCCCTTTATTTGTAAAGCAGAACTTTTCAGTCTAAAAGGCCACTGGAATGTTTATTTTACTATATATCCTTATTTAATAATTTTGCTTTGAGTTACATTTGTTAATAAAACAGTGGTGTCAAACTGTTAGTCAAATTTATGTTCTCTCATATGCATGTATATATTTGCATACCCAGAAGTAGTCAGTGAAGGGAAGGGAAAAGAAAAATCCAGTGGGAAGGTTCTAGTTAGTTTTCCTTCCTAATAAGGACTAATCTGTTGACTTCCCACATAAGACGTGTGGACATAAGCAAAGAGTCTTTTGTGTTTGGAAGTAGCAAATTCTACTAATTCGCTATTAATGGCTTGGATCTGTCACAGGAACTTGAATGTAGAGAATCAAATGGCTTTTTTATTGGTTGGTTCCTGGGCTAGTTCTCTTTAAACTCTGCAGCTTTGAGTTGGATTGAATTGGTAGAGACAAGATCAAAGTTCGTTTGGGTTTTCCTTTCGCTGGCTGTTGAGTGTGTATGTATATGTGTGTGTTTGAATTAGTCTTTAATCATCCTAATAATTGTAATGGAAAATTACTAATTCCAATTTTAGCACCAGAAATTTAGATTATGCCACAGGTAGGTTTGGAATTGTTCTAGTGAAACAGACTTTAGAGCCAGTAAACAGAAAGCCAAGTTCCTAGGAAGATACTCCACATACAAATTATGGGACAAACATGATTTCTGAAGATAGTTTCCATTTGGAAACTCAAATTCATTTTCAGATCTAAGGGTATTTTGCCAAAGAATACCATGCCTAGCTACTTACCATAGGAAACTTAGTAACATAAATAACCAACAATATAAGACTTCTACACAACTAATACCGACACAGAGTTTGAGCAGAGAACCTAGAACTGAAACTAAATAAAACACTAAAAAAGAAAAATGTAAAGACTATTTTATTAGTTTTTTTTAATTGTTGAGAACAAAATTACAAGTTCTTTTGTTATTTGGAAGATTAGTCTGTCGGCTATTAATACTGTACTGTAGATTTTAGCAAGATGGGAGTTATTAACCCTAAACGTCCAGCTGTGTCTACGTCAGGAGTTCAGCTTCAAGTAAAGTTTAAGTGTGCCCATTCCTTTCCTTTCAGCTTTGTTCCCATTCTAAACTATTAAGTGTTAACAGCAGAGGAAATCAGAAAAATGCCTTAATTACCCCATAATTCTACCTAGATACCCAGGAAGCCTTGTAATGAGGAGTTTCTAAGGGTGCTATCTGGTAGTTCGTGCTCAGCTGCCGTGAATTTAAATGCCTAATCCCAATGCTTGGCCTTCACATCCTTTGGCTTTTCTTGAGTCTCAGTTGTTACTGGTTTGTTTTTTAAGATTTCATTTATTTATTTGACAGAGAGAGAGAGATCAGAAGTAGACAGAGAGGCAGGCAAAGAGAGAATGGGGCAAGCAGGCTCCCCACTGAGCAGAGAGCTGGACACAGGACTCCATCCTAGGAACCTGAGATCATGAGCCGAAGGCAGAGGCTTAACCGACTGAGCCACCCAGGTGCCCCTCAGTTGTTTTTAATCTTAGTTATACTTTCATCCTCTCTTGAGAATGTTTCAGAAATCCTGATGTCTGGGCCCTGCCCTTAGACATTGATTTAATTGGTTTGGAATGTGGCCTGTGTCCTGGGATTCTGAAAGCTCCCCCAAAGAGTTTTGACAAGTGATTTTAACCTCCACCTGAGGTGGAGAACCATTGACTGAAGGATGTGCTACATGGAGGATGCTCAGGAACTTACAGTTTAGCAGCTCCTCTCCAGGTCTTTCCTGCAAGGTCTTTTATCGTTTTTTGTTTGTTTGTTTGTTTTTTAAGATTTTATTTATTTATTTCACATCTCCGCCGAGAGTCGCCGCGGGTTCCTGCTTCAACAGTGCTTGGACGGAACCCAGCGCTCGTCCCCTCGCCCCGGGCCGGCTGCTCAGAGCCAGCCCTTCGCCATCTCCTCACAGCGTCCTCGGACCGCTCCAAGGCCCCCCGTCGCCGCTCCAGCGCGGTGCAGCCGCTGCCCGCCGCCGCCTCTCCTCAGCCGCGCCATGACGACCGCGTCCCCTTCGCAGGTGCGCCAGAACTACCACCAGGACCCGGAGGCCGCCATCAACCGCCAGATCAACCTGGAGCTCTACGCCTCTTACGTCTATCTATCCATGTCTTACTACTTTGACCGTGATGATGTGGCTTTGAAGAACTTCGCCAAATATTTTCTCCACCAATCTCATGAGGAGAGGGAACATGCTGAGAAATTGGTGAAGCTGCAGAACCAACGAGGTGGCCGAATCTTCCTTCAGGATATCAAGAAACCAGACCGTGATGATTGGGAGAATGGGCTGAATGCAATAGAGTGTGCATTACACTTGGAAAAGAGTGTGAATCAGTCACTACTGGAACTGCACAAACTGGCCACTGATAAAAATGACCCCCATTTGTGTGACTTCATTGAGACTCATTACTTGAATGAGCAGGTAAAATCCATCAAAGAATTGGGTGACCACATAACCAACCTGCGCAAGATGGGGGCCCCCGAATCAGGCATGGCAGAGTATCTCTTTGACAAGCACACCTTGGGAAACAGTGATAGTGAGAGCTAAGCCTTAGGCTGTCTCCCGAGCCACCTGGTCCCTGAGGCCATGCATGCATGTTGGGGTTACCTTACCTTTTCTATAAGTTGTACCAAAACATCTACTTAACTTCTTTCATTTGTACCATTCCTTCAAATAAAGTAATTTGGTACCCAATTACTGTAAAAAAAAAAAAAAGATTTTATTTATTTATTTGACAGAGGGAGAGAGAGAGATACAGTGAGAGAGGGAACACAAGCAGGGGGAGTAGGAGAGGGAGAAGGCGGCTCCCCATCGAGCAGGGAGCCCAATGTGGGGATCCATCTCAGGCCCTGAGATTATGACCTGAGCCAGAGGCGGATGCTTAACGACTGAGACACCCAGGTGCCCATTGCAAGGTCTTTAGGAAAGGGTAATAAGCTCAGATATCTACAGGGAGAAGCAGGTAGCGCGTTACATAAAATCAGAAGGAGAACAAAGTTCGTAGGATTCAGAACCCTGTCATATGGAATGTCTTTTCTCATTTAATTACCACAATACTAAATGTCTTCATTTTGTTATCATTGCTGTCTTAGATTTTAAACTCTTTAAGGACATTGTTTATTCCTTATACCATGTACCTAGCAGCACTCGGTAGATTTATTTAAATAATAGTTATTTCAGTTCTCTTGCTTCACACTCCTCTTCTGACCCATGTATAGTAGACTCAACTTAGTATTATTATTATGGAAGAGAAGACATAAGTTGAATATTTCTCCACTGACAGTTACAGGGAAGGAATTCTTTCTTAAAACTTTACCTGTGGAAACTAAAAGCCTCTTTTTTTTTTTTTTTTAAGATTTTATGTATTTATTTGTCAGAGAGAAAGAGAGCATGAGAGAGCACAGGCAGGGGGAGCAGCAGGCAAAAGGAGAGGAAGAAGCAGGCTCGATGCTGAGCAGGGAACCCTATGTGGGGCTCCATCCCAGGATCTCCAGGATCATGACCTGAGTGGAAGGTAGACACTTAACTGGCTGAGCCACCCAGGTGCATCTAAAAGCCTCCTCTTATGCTCGTGATTCTTATCTTTTACTTTATCTTATTTATTTATTTATTTATTTATTTATTTATTTATTATTTTTTTAAAGATTTTATTTAATTATTTGACAGAGAGATCACAAGTAGGCAGCGAGGCAGGCAGAGAGAGTGAGAAGGAAGCAGGCTCCCTGCTGAGCAGAGAGCCCGATGAGGGGCTTGATCCAAGGACCCTGAGATCATGACCTGAGCCGAAGGCAGTGGCTTAACCCACTGAGCCACCCAGATGCCCCTCACTTTATCTTTTTTAGTCAGCTTTATAAATTCCTAATAAGTTTCAAGTTAATCTTCTCAGGTTTTAAGCAGACAGTCTACTGGTAATTATAATTTCGTCTCTCCTTTAATCATAGTTCATAATCTCTTACCTACAATTCCTTTTGAAAATGGAAAGTTTGTAAGTTTGGCACTAAAACCTAACCTGAATGGATGTGAGGCTCTTTACAGTCTTTATGTTTCCACTTTGCGTTAATCTTGATACATTTTAATGTAGAAATACTGCTGATTGCAGAGTGCCGCATCTGTTTCCGTTTTTATGTGATACATAGTAAACTTTTCCAAATCATGAAAACTTCTGAATTCTTGAATGTATACAACCCCTGAGTCAGAAAAGAAATGTAGACTGTATTTGTTGCTTTATCTTGATGTGTTTCATTTTGGGGGCCTATTTATATTCCTATTTAATGTCTACTTAATTTTTTGATTAAAAAAATCTAATGTGAAATTGTAACTTTTGTGAGCGAATATGGCTCTAAGTTCTCTTTTAGTCATGAGGAAGTTGATTTTGCTACTTTTGGTGATAATGATGCTGATTCTGCCACATTTCTTCAGCAGAGGATACAGCCACTGATTGCAACAAAAGCTTTATGTACTGGAGGGAAAAAATTGTATTGACTAGAGTTTGCTTTTACCCAAACATTGATATAGATTCTAAGAAGCAGCATGAAATACTGTCTTCACTTCAGCTAACTGCAGGCCACTGGGAAGTTATCTAACTGTATATAGCAGGTAGCCATAATGATCATATTATATACACAGTCTGTTCAGTTAGATGTTAACTGTTGGTGGTGATTATTTTATTTATTACTTTCTTAAAGATTCTACTTATTTGGTCGCCTGGGTGACTCACTCGTTGAGCATTTGCCTTTGGCTTAGGTAATGATCCCAGGGTCCTAGGACTGAGCCCTGCGTCAGGTTCCTTGCCTGCTTTTCCCTCACCTATGCCCCGTGCTTGTATTCCCTCTCTAGCTGTGTCTCTGTCTGTCATATAAATAAAATCTTTACAAAAAAAAAAAAAAAAGATTTTGCTTATTTATTTGAGAGAAAGTGTGTGCACAAAAGCAGGGGGAGGGGCAGAGGGAGAAGCAGACTTCCTGTTGAGCAAGGAGCCCAATGCAGGACTGGATCCAGGACCCTGGGATCATGATCTAAGCTGAAGATAGATGCTTAACTGACTGAGCCACCCAGGTGCCCCCATGATGATTATTTTAATTTACAATTATACTCATGATTTTTAAAATAAAGGCATAAGTCTAGGGATTATTATTATAAAAAGCTAACTTATTGTAAATGATCTCTGAAGAGAATGTGATTTAGGGACTTCTACATAAATTTAACAGATTGTAGATACTTTCCTGTCCTCTCTCCAGACACCTATCAAAAATCATAATGAAAAGATACGAGAGAGCAAAGTAGAACCCATAAATAAACCAAGAAATAGTCAAGGAACCCGAAAACAATCCAGCCAAAGAGAAAAGATGAAGGAAAGAGTGACAAATAGATAGTAGGTTTGGAGAGGGCAACCAGTCCGGGTAGAATCAGGAAGCTGGGGAAAGGAGAACATCAAGAAAAAAATGCAAAAGTAATGGATTATTTGATGTGCATAAATATTTTTTAAAAATTAATGAACATTTGACAAATCTGTTATAGCTTTTGGATAAAAAGATAGCCATACATACATAGAAAACTAAATGAATGTGAAATCAATGAAATTAATAACTGTAGGAAAAACAAAAATGTTAATGAGAGAGAAAACAATTGGAATATACCACTTGGCTCAATAGTTACCAATACGTAGTCATAATATAGTAAATACCAATTATTCATCTAAATAAAATGTTTATATAACTATATTGGTCGGATATGGGAGAACAACATTTTTTTTTTAAAGGGAGGTGAGGTGAGGTGGTATGAGAGTTAATCAGCAGACATAGGTAGTATAAGAAATCAATGGGTAATATTAAAAAGTATATATTTAAAATTTGAAAATATGTGCTTTAGTCTATAGGATTTGGGGCGGAATAGTGGAGAACAGGGGAGACTTTTTAATAGTATTTGATTTTTTATATCGTGTATGTATTACATAGATAAAAATTAAAGCAATATCTTAAAAAAATGTGATTTGAGGAAACACCCTCAAACTATTCTTTCACTTGCAAAGCAGTTAGTATGTACATATGTGATTTATTTTAAGGCTCCCCAGATCAAAATATTTTTTCAGCTTGTTACTAGGGGAAATGCTAAAGCTAAAGACCTTAGAAACTCAGTTCTATGGGCTCAGAATTCCAGTCAAACTATTAAAAAAAAAAAAAAAAAGTAACAATGAAGGAAATTAATTTACATGTTTTATTTTTTATTCCATCTCTTTGATTTCTTAGTAGTAAAGTGCAATGGAGTCAACATTCCTGGGTGTGAAAAAGCTCTGTCACTTATTATGTGATCTTGGGCCAGTAACTTAACTTCTCTAAATTTTGCTTTCTCCTCTAAAATAAAATGATAAGGGTTTCTATTTCATAGGATAAAATGAGATTATATTAGTTAGCAAAGTGTTTGGAACATCACAGGTATTTATTAAATACTAAACTATTATTTTTCCTTTCTTTTCCCTCCTCTCTGGGAACAGGATATTCTCCAACAGCTCTGTTAACATGCATTGTTTCCTACCACTAGATAACTAGATGCTTTTTAACTTGCTCTATTAGATAGTTATCTCATTATCTCTAGATACATCTGTTTTTATAAACCAAAGAATTATGACCCATTATATGCTATACAACTGAACTAATTACTTAATAAGTGTCTATTATATATTAGGCAAGAACAGGTAACTAGTTTCTGATATTCCGAGGAAGTACATTTAACATTAATTATAATTATAGAGAATTTTCATTTGTCAGCCTTAAATTGCTGTATATATAATCTGATTAAGCCTTTGATGAATTATGAGTAATTTATTATTCCTATTTGACAAATGAGAAAACTGAGGTTTGCAAAGGCTATATAGACTATATAGTTTATGTTTTTAAAAAGGATTTTATTCTGTTCTAGTACATGATATACCTCAATTCATTATAATTTTATCATTTTAGTACTATTATAAGTGCTGCTAAAAAGTAATAAAATGTTTCAAAATTTGAATATATAGTTAGTGATAACTTTGTGCCATAAATTGGATGGCATTTTTGAATCCTAAATGGCTATAGGGTTACCCTTGGTTGCCACAGGATCAGTAAGACTTTTCTTCATTTTGAGTGCTTTGATTAGTTTATTTGTGCATTTGTTCATTAAATGACTACAGAATGCTCACAGTGGTTTTCCACCTCCTCACTTTCAATCTGCAGGTGACTTTGGGTCTAAAATCAGTCTCCTGTAGACAGTATATCTATGGATCTTGCTTTTTTATACAATCTGATACCCTGTGCCTTTTTTTTTTTTTAAGATTTTATTTATTTATTTGACAAAGAGAGAGATCACAAATAGGCAGAGAGACAGACAGAGAGAGAGATGAGGAGAAGCAGGCTCCCTGCTGAGCAGAGAGCCCTATGCGGGACTCGATCCTAGGCCCCTGGGATCATGACCTGAGCCGAAGGTAGAAGCTTAACCCACTGAGCCACCCAGGCGCCCTAACCCTGTGCCTTTTGATTGGGGCATTTAATACATTTACATTCAGAGTAGCTATTGAACACTTTCGTGCCATTGTATTACCAGTAAAGTCACCGTTCCTATATATTGTCTCTGTTCCTTTCTGGTCTCTGTTACTTTTTGGGCTCTCTCTTCCCTTAAAAGATCCCTTTTAATATTACTTGCAGAGCTGGCTTAGTGATCACAAATTCTTTCAGTTTTTGTTTTTCCTGGAAGCTTTTTTTATCTCTCCTCCTTTTTTGAATGACAGCCTTGCTGGGTGAAGTATTTTTCTCATTTAGTACCCTGGATATATCATGCCAGTCCTTTCTGGCCTTCCAGGTCTCTGTGGATGAATCTGCTGCCCATCTAATGTTTCTACCCTTGTAGGTTACAGACTTGTCCTGAGCTGCTTTTAGGATTTTCTCTTTGCCTCTGAGATTTACGATTTTCACTATTTTATGTTGAGGTGTTGACCTATTTTTACTGATTTGGGGGTGGAGGTTTCTCTGTGCTTCCTGGACTTTGATGACTATTTCCTTTGCTGTAATTTGCTCCACTATACCTTCTGGCCCCCTCTCCCTCTTTCTCTTCTTCTGGGATCCCAGTTACTCTAATACTGTTTCACTTTATGATATCATTTATCTCTCGAATTCTCCCCTCATGATCCAGGAGTTGCTTATCTTTCTTTTTCTCAGCTTCTTTACTCTCCATCATTTTGTCTTCTGTATCACTAATTCTCTCTTCTGCCTCATTTATCCTAGCACCTATAGCCTCCATTTTTTATTGTACCTCATTTATAGCCTCTTTTATTTCAACTTGATTAGATTTTAGTTCTTTTATTTCTCCAGAAAGGGATTCTCTAGTGTCTTCTATGCTTTTTTTTTTTTTTCAAATCCAGCTAGTATCCTTATAATCATCCTTCTGAATTCTAGTTTTGACATCTTGCTTATATCCATATCCATACTGATTAGGTCTCTTGCAGTCGGTACTGCCTCCTCTTGTTCTCTTTTTTTGAGGGGAGTTTTTCCATTTTGTGGCTCTGTCCAGAGAAGAATAGATGAATGAGAGAACAAAATACTAAAATGGTAACAACCACCCCAGAAAAATATATACTAAACAAGAAGAGAAGACTAAACAATCAGAAAAGACCCAAAACTGAAAACAAAATAATAATAAAAAGAATATAATTAGATAGGCAAACAGAACAGAGCAGTCCACTGGATCCTGTGTGTATTTTGGTCTGTTTGTTAGAAACTTAGATCCCAAAATTTTAAAGAAAGAATAATTTACATACGTACAAAAATAAAATTAAATATAATGAAAAGGTAGACTATAATTATAAAAATGAAAATTAAAAGATTAAAATAAAGAAAATAAACAGACAGGTGAACAGAACAGAGCAATACACTATATCTTGAATGTATTTTAGTCCATTTGTTAAAAGAGAACACTGTTCCCCAAAATTGTAAAGAAAGAAAAACATATATATGCAAAAATTAAGTATAATGAAAGGATAGAATGTAACTGTAAAAATGAAAATTAAAAAAAAAACCTTAAAAAAGAGTTAATAAAATAATAAATTGGCTGAAAAAGAGAAGAGAAAAAAACAATGTTGAAAGCCAAGGGAATAAAAAAAAAGGAAAGAAAAGAAAAGCCATGGCTCTTACCCTCAAGCAATCCAGTGGGGAGATCTATCCTTTTGTATTTTTAACACAGTGCTATTAAGGACATAATGCAGAGGTGAGTGGAGGGCTCTCAGCTTAAGGTGGAGTGTACAGTCCAAGAGTACAGTGATTTGAATGTTGGCTCTTGTTTGTGGTCACCTTGGACAAGTTAGTTAACTCTCTGGTCACCTTGGACAAGTTAGTTAACTCTCTAATGCTTAGTTTCCTCATCTGTAAAAAGAGAGTATAGTAGTATCAAATGCATATGGTTGTGAGAAATGAACCATCATTAAGTACCCAAAGCAGACTGGCTTTACCACTTCCTCTGTATATGCCAGGCTTTCATGTTTAAAGAGACTGAACTAAGCAGAGGTTTCTAGTACTTTGTCTGCATCTTCCCTCTAGTGTGATCTCTCAGAGGATTATGCTGTTTCTTCAGCATGTCTCCCTTTGGTATTTGGCTCACTTTCAGAGCCTGAATTTGCAGATGGCAGCTTTCCTCCTGTCCTTCCATCCCTGAAATTGTAGCTAGTGTGAGAGTTTATCAGTAACTCCAGGGAATATATGAATTGGGACATTGGAAACTGGTTGAATTTCACTAGCCTGGTTGTTACTTCCTGGATATCCTTTTGTATTTTTACTTTTATATTTTTATTTCCACTTGTACCCACCAATGTGGTTATAAGAAGTAGCACCAAGTAAATATATAGAGCCCCCCAAATTGTGAGTAGGTTAGGGGTGCCTGACTGTCTCAGTCAGTAGAGCATGCAACTCTTGATCTCAGGGATTGCAAATGCAAGCCCCACGTTAGATGTAAAGATTACTTAAAAATGAAATCTGGAAAAAAAAAAAAAGAAGAATTGTAAATAGGTTAGTAATGTCCTTCCCAAACGTGTATAATTACATGTCAGTTTTATCTGGTATGGAACACCTAATAATTAAGAGTGTTGCAGATATTAGCTTTACCCATTGTGTAAACAGAGTAATGGATTACCGTGACTCTCAAAGTACAAAAGTAATTTTTTGCAAGTAAGAGTACAGAATATGGAATACATGTATTGAATCATAATAGATATCTTAATCATAGACTCCATAAGAATCCCAACATTTGGGGCGCCTGGGTGGCTCAGTGGATTAAGCCTCTGCCTTCGGCTCAGGTCATGATCTCAGTGTCCTGGGATCGAGCCCCGCATCGGGCTCTTTGCTCAGTGGGAGCCTGCTTCTCTCTCTCTCTGCCTGACTCTC
>NC_081560.1:54063743-54098883 GCF_022355385.1 Mustela nigripes | reverse complement strand
CGCCTACTTGTGATTTCTCTCTCTGTCAAATAAATAAATAAAATCTTTAAAAAAAAAAAAGAAAGAATGGCGCTGTAGCCACCACTCTGAGTGTCTGCCCAAATCCCCAGCGCCGAGACACCTCTGCGGGATCCAGCTGAGCAACGGCAGCACCCCCCTGGGATCGAGCCCCGCATCGGGCTCTTTGCTCAGTGGGAGCCTGCTTCTCTCTCTCTCTGCCTGACTCTCCGCCTACTTGTGATTTCTCTCTCTGTCAAATAAATAAATAAAATCTTAAAAAAAAAAAAAAAAAGAATCCCCACATTTTTCCACAATAGCCAAACTCTGGAAAGAGCCCAAATGTCCACTGGCAGAAGAATGGATAAAGAAGATGTGGCATATACATATAATGGAATACTACGCAGCCATCAGAAAATGAAATCTTGCCATTTGCAACAATGAGGATGGAACTAGAGGATATTATGCCAAGCGAATAAGGCTATCAGAGAAAGACAATTATCATATGATCTCGCTGATATGTGGAATTTGAGAAACAAGGCAGAGCATCATGGGGGAAGAGAGGAAAAAAATGAAATGGGACAAAAGCAGAGAGGGAGACAAACCATAAGAGACTCTTAATCTCAGGAGACAAACTGACAGTTGTTGGAGGGGAGGGATGTGGGAGGGATGGGGTGGCCGGGTGATGGACATTGGGGAGGGTATGTGCTATGGTGAGCACTGTGTGTTGTGTAAGACTGATGATTCACAGACCTGTACCCCTGAAACAAATAATACATTATATGTTAGTAAAAAATAAAAATAATAATAAATTTTAAAAAGATAAAAAAAAGAATCCCAACATTTAAACTCTGAAATATCTGCTAAAAAATATTAGCATTTGATTACTTATATTTTATAATAGATATTTTACATTGCTCTGAGATTTTTTCCTTAACCTTAATTTTTATTACTTTTATAATTCTATTGAAGCCTTAATCAGCAAGCAGAATTTTCCACATGTCTGCTTAGTGTTCTTTTTCTGGATTTATTGTGATAATTGACATACATCACTGTGTAAGTTCAAGGTATATAGCATTATGGTTTGGTTCACATGTATTGTGAAATGATTCCCACAATAGGTTTAGTTAACATCCATCAGCTCCTTTGGATACAGTAAAAAGAAAAAAAATTCTCCCTATGATGAGAACTTTTAGGTTCTACCGTTGTCATAACAACTCTCCTATATATCATATAGCAGTGTTAACTATAGCTTTCATATTATATATTATATCCCTAGTACGTATAATTGTGAATTTTTTCCTTTTGAACGCCTTCCTCTAATTCCCTCTTTTCCCTCCCACCTTCAGTAACCACAAATCTGATCTCTTTCTCTATGAATGTAGTGTTTTTGTTTGGGGGGGCTTCCTATTTGTTTGTTTAGATTCCATATGTAAATGAAATCATACAGTATTTGTCTTTCTTTGTCTGATTTATTGCACTTAGTATAATAAAGTTTATCCATCTATGTTCCTGCAAAAGGTAGGATTTTCTTGGCTTTACTTATTTGTTTATTTTTAGTGAATGAATAATGTGTGTGTGTCCATTCATCCACCGATGGACACTTGGGTTATTTCCATGTCTTGGTTGTTGTAAATAATGCTGCTATGAATATAGGGATGAGCTATCTTTTCAAGTTAGTGTTTTTATCTTTGGATATATTTCTAGAAGTAGAATTGCTGGATAATCTGGTAGTCCTATTTTTCATTTTTTGAGGAACCTCCATTCTGTTTTCCAGAGTGGCTGCACCAGTTTGTATTCCCACCAGCAGTGTCCAAGGGTTCCCTTTGTTCCACATCCAAACCAATACTCATCTCTTGTCTTTTTGATGATGGCCACTCTAACAAGCATGAGGCGATATCTTATTGTGTGTTTTTTTTTTTTAAGTTTATTTATTTATTTATTTGACACACAGAGAGAGATCACAAGTAGGAAGAGAGGCAGGGAGAGAGAGGGGGAAGCAGGCTCCCTGCTGAGGAGAGAGCCCGAGGTGGGGCTCTATCCAGGACCTTGGGATCATGACCTGAGCTGAAGGTGGAGGCTTAACCTGCTGAGCCACCCAGGTGCCCCTCTCATTGTGGTTTTAAACTTAAAGAACTTTTAAAAACAGAATTTGTTATGAGATAGTTCTTAAAGGAATAATATTTGGTGAAAATATGAAATATTTACTGCCTATATAAGTAGATCAGGGTTCAGTGTGAGGTCTGAATGATGTATATAAGTATGAGTCAAAGATGGTGTTTGCAGCATTACTAAGAGCATAAAATTAATTGTTTCATAGAATTTTGAATGTTTGTTTCTCCTATTGGCTTGAAGTTCTTTGAGAGCATTGACTGTATCTTAGGCCTCTTTATTTTCCTTCTAGCTTACATTATCTAGATTTGAACATTGAAACTACTAAATGAATACTGAAATGAATTAAGTTAACATCATTTGATGAACTTGAGATCTGCAATTTTTGCAATAAACTCTAATTTAATTTTTTATCTGAGTCCAATAATTCTTATCCATATTACTGTTAACATCTATCACTCTCGTTAGCTTGTTAGAAGATCAGGTTTTGAGTTAATTTGCAAGCTTAGATAGGGTTTATCATGTCATTCAGAAAAAACCTAATAAAACATTGAGATTGTGGACAAGATATGCTTGGTGAAATATTTTGATGAGAGTTTTCTTTAAATAATCATTGTAAAATAATGGTCTGGATGAACATATGGAATCATTTGTGTAAGGTGGACTGCTTCTAATTTTGTGGGGTTTTTTTTTGAACATTAAATATTGGACATAAACTAGAAAGAAATTAAAATTCAAAATACATAGTGTCTTTGGTTCTTTTAAAATCATTTCTTTCATTCCTTTTTTTTTTCTTTTTTTTTAGTGGCTACTGTAGCTCTTGGAAAATCATATACACTTCAATCCCAGGAATAGTGGTATTGCCAAAGCAAAACATCTTCTATTTACATATAAATATCCTCATTCAGCATGACTGAATACCTTTCTCATTTATAATGATGTGGCAACAACTACAACAATCAAATTCCAAGACATAGATACTAGATTAAAGTGACTGAGCATATCCCAGGATCAAAAAACAATCTTTCAAAAATTCATCCTGGTCCCAATGTATAATCCTTCTTAAAGCTATTTTGAATTACTGCCAGATTCCTGGCTATGATTTTGCAATCTCAACCAAATAATTCACAAGACCTTTGGAGGAGAATATCGGAACTTCCTGTCTCATCCGGTGACACAGAGGGAGTGCTGATCTCTTTTCACTATACCATCTATCTTTTGCTGAGAGACCAATAGTTTGAATTTATAAAGTGACCTATAGAAGTCAATGAACATTGTGGTTTCACATTAACCACAATATTGTCATTTCAGGTGGAATGTACAAGTTCATCGCAATCCATTTTAACCCTTTGGTGTTCTCAGAGCGGCTGGAAGCCAGTTTATGTGGTCCATTCAATGGCTTTTGACTTTGACTTACGGACTTTACGTCATGCTCTGATCATTGAACTTGAAATATCTTGAAAACCAATTCAGGACATTTAAAAAACTGAGAAGAATTTGTTCTGCAATTGTTCACTTTAAAATTTAAAATAACAAATTTATTAGCTAATTTAGTCTTTGATTAAATATCATTTAAATA
Source organism: Mustela nigripes (assembly GCF_022355385.1). Classification (NCBI taxonomy): domain Eukaryota; kingdom Metazoa; phylum Chordata; class Mammalia; order Carnivora; family Mustelidae; genus Mustela; species Mustela nigripes. The sequence goes on along the minus strand of NC_081560.1, from coordinate 54,095,195 downwards.
TCAATCTCATTATCAGCTTGGCACAATAAGTCATTTTCCAACTCTTAAATGTATTTTTTTAAGAATTTATTTATTTGAGAGAGAGAGAAAACATGAGACCAAGAGAGATTGAGTGAGGGGAGAGGCAGAGGAGCCTGGGGAGCACGACAACGACATGGGACTTGATCCCAGGATGTTGGGATCATGACTAGAGTGGAAGGCAGAACCTTAACTGACTGAGCCACTGAGGCACCCTTAAATGTTTTATTTATTTATTTATTTGTTTGACAGACAGAGATCACACATAGGCAGAGAGGCAGGCAGAGAGAGAGGGAGAAGCAGGCTCCCCGCTGAGCAGAGAGCCGGATTCAGGGCTTGATCCCAGGACCCTGGGATCATGACCTGAGCTGAAGGAAGAGGCTTTAACCCACGGAGACACCCAGGTGCCCCTAAATGTATTTTTATATCTTCTATTTTTGCCCCATTATCCCCCCATTGATGAAGAAGCATAACTCCATAAAACTGTTAAAGGACAAAAAGCATCTCAAATCATATGAGCAAGAGGAAATAATGGTATAGCTGATTTTCATGATGTTTATAATACTTCAGCAAATGTATTCAATGAATTATTTATCTTTTAAAAGGATTCCATAAATCTTTGACTTCTACAAGTGATGATTTCTGTAGAAGGAATGATAAATAATGTGATTGGGGTATAGAATTTTCTGATTGGAAAAAGAATTATTTTGCCTTTTGCATGTTTGAATCAAGTTCATTTCAACAGAGTATAAGAAAAATTAATAAATTAAAGAATCTATCAAGATGTTAATTTAATATTTATACTTATAATTATTGATTTTATATTAATATTCAATCACTGTTAAATTTTAAGAATCTTAAATAGGTGAATTTAATTAGTGGTTAAGGACATACCATCTGATCCTGTAGTATAGATAATAAGAATGTGCTCAGATACAGGGTTGAACCTAGGCATCCCCAACTTTACCAAACAAAGTGAACACAGAAGTGCTTTTGTTTAAGCAAGAATCTTTGGAGGAGTGCAATTGGAATTAGTGCCAGCAAGTTCGCCAGAGAACCAAAGGTGGAGACTTCAGGGTCTTAGGTACCAGAATTTCATTGTCTTGATGTTGAGGAATGTTTGTAAAGTGGCTGGCTGCTGCAGAATTAAGGTCAGCATATACCATCACTACTTGAACAGTACACTGAATTACAAGCAGAGGCTATAGCCCTATCTCTGCTCTAGCATGAACTTAGAGTGCCTCAGCCCTGCCTTTACAGGTTCCATCCACCATTTTAGGCCAACTTGTTCCCCATATCAAAAGCATATCTGGCAATGAACTTTTAAGGAGCCTTATCAAACCTAAGAGCTGAGTGGCAAGGCTTCACCACTGGTTAAGTTTTGCCATTTCTGATTCCCCTACACTGGAGCTGGGCAGATGGTATGAATGGAATTCCTCTTAAGTGGAACTGTGGGTACCTGAAAATGAGGAGTGCATGAAGTAGAGCAGGGAGCCATTCATTGAGCTCCCTTTTTGAGTTGTTTGATATGGGGTGAAGGACAAGAGTAGAACACATGGATAAGATAAATACCCATGGAAGAGGGTGCTTTGAAGTCATTAGACTATTGATAATCTATGTCATTTTGTAGTGCGACATGCCAACAACCCCAGACCCTGGCTTATATTCCTCTCATGTTGGAATGCCTCACTTCTGCTCTTGCTTAGTGGAAACCTGTATATCTTTTAACGGTCTGCTTGTTGGGGTGCTTGGGTAGCTGTTGGTCAATTGCCCAACTCTTGGTTTGGCTCAGGTCATGATCTCATGGGTTGTGGGATCAGCCCCAGTGGAGCTTGGTTTCTAGCCCCATGCTCAGTGGGAAGTCTGCTTGAAGATTTTCTCCCTCTAGCCTTCTGAGACACACACTCTCTTTCTCTCAAATAAATAAAATAGTAAAAAGGAAAAAAAAAGGCCCTGCTTATTGACACACTCCTCAACTTGCCTAATTCTTCTCTCATCCTGTTCTTCCATCGTCGGGGAGTAGCTTATTCCAATATGTCATCCCTTCTCATGAATGAATAATATTCCATTGAATAGACAGATGACATTTTGTTTATCCGTATATCAGTTGAGCATTAGGTTGTTTCTACCTTTTGGCTATTGTGAATAATGTTACTCTGAAGATTCAGGTACAACTTTAGGTGATGACCTATGCTTTCATTGATCTTGGGTATATATACTTAGGCCTTTTTTCTCCAGATGCTCAGCAGTCAAATAGGTACCACATATATGGGCCAAGGCCCGTCTATAAGTTCTGAGGGTTATCTGTATGAAAGCCTGACTCCAGACCTGACAGGTAAAGCCAAAATTCTACTCAACCTTCAAGGTCCACTACATTTATTTATCCATTCACTTTATACATTATGCATAAATATTTGCTCAGTCCCTACTATGTGCCAGGCACTGTGCTATGTGCTGGGAATGCACAGGAAACAATGACAGCAACAAATAGTTATTAGGAGACCTTGTTTATATTTTGGATGAATAAAATTCTGATAACTTGTTGAAATAAGAGGATAAGTAGGATTAGAAAATTTAGGTTCATGTCCTATGCCCACAGTCTGTCAGTCTCTTATTGGGCAATGTTGGGCAAGTGATAGACTTTTTCAAATGTTTTCTAATCTGTGAAAGAGATATATTTTCTACCTCATGAAGCTATGAAGATTCCATTTAATAATGTATATGAAAACATTCTGTAATGTATAACAAGTTAGTAGTTATTGCTCTTTTTACTATACTAGTCCCTCTGGGACAAAGCAGGACTATGGTTAGGCAGGCCAGACTATCTTGGCTGAATTGTAGCTCTGTCACTTACTTACAAGGTTGTTGTGAGGGCAATATTAGTTAATACATGAAAAATTTAAAGTAGTGCCTTGTACATAATAAGCAGTCAACAAATACTAGTTATTACTATTTTTAAAAGATTTACTTATTTGGGGGAGTGGAGTGTGGGTAAAGGGAGGGAGAGACAAGCAGACTCTCTGCTGAGCCAGGACTCTGACACGGGGCTTGTTCTCAGGACCCCAAGATCATGACCTAAGCCAGAATCCAGTGTTGGATGCTCAATCAACTGAGCTACCCTGACACCCCTACATATTAGCTATTATTATTCATGAAGTAGTCTTAAATGGTAGAATCATTCGCTTTTAAATTTCTGGATTTTTTTAAACACAAAAACCCCTCTCTGTTTAAAAAATTTACAGTATTTTCCTTCTCTCTACTAACTAGAAACAGATTACACGAGTAAATAAACATTTCACAAGTAAATATAAACATTTCCAGTAGATGAGCAGGCTCAAAGACTTACCATGTCACCAAATCAGAACTGTCATTTGTTGCAGAGCCAGCAACAGATGAATGAGGAGGAAAATTACCTCAGTAAGTGCATGAATGTCAGAGTTGAAATATAAAATATGCGTTGTATCTTCCCAAGCTACTTTCTGGATAAATGTGGAGGTCGTTGTAAAAATTCCAAGACTGAATATTTAACTCTAGCAACACTTATCAAATATTGACAATTTTCTGGTACGTCTCTTCGCTATGTGAATTGCTAATGGATTTTTATTTCCTTTGTTTTGTAGATTCCTTTAGTAAGCTATATTTTTAATTGCTCAAGATGACTAAAATTCTTTTGTTAATATTACTTAAATTTATAAGCATTCTTGGATGGTTCACTTAATTACTTAGCATTAATCGTGACTGGATACCACTATGGATGGATGAACTTTGGCCCATTTACGAGGTATGGCCTGGACCCTCTATCCATTACCTTTGTCTTCACAAATACATGACATTCTCATGAGAAAACCCTGCATCTTCAAGGAAAATGTTATTAGTTAAAGATAAGCTAATATAGGGGCACCTGGGTGGCTCAGTCGGTTAAGTGTTTGCCTTTGGCTCAGGTCAGGATCCTGAAGTCCTGGGAGGGAGCCCCACATGGGCATCAGGCTCCCTGCTCAGCAGGGAGTCTGCTTTTCCCTCTGCCCCTCGCCCCACTCCTGTTCTTCTTTTCTGTATCTCTCTCCAAAAAAAACAAAAAACAAAAACTCCTGTTCTTTTCTGTATCTCTCTCAAAAAAAAAAAAAAAAAAAAACTTAAAAAAAAAGATAAGCTAGCATAACAAACAGTTGCTAAATACATGCCTTAAAGAACATAGAAGTTTATATTTCTCTAACAACAAGAACAGTTGAGGGCAATTTAGCTACAGGAGATCATTTAACAATCCAGGTACCTTCCTTCAGCTTACATAAGCATCCCCTAGGGCTTATTGCCATCTGTTTGGTCAAAGTGGGATTGCCTTCTATCCAGTTTCCTTCAATGGAAAGGGAAAAGAAGACATGATGAAACATGCCTAGTGTCCTAAGACTCAGGCCAAGTAGTGGCCTTTGTTACTTGTCTTCACACTCTATGGCTACACCTAACCACAAGGGATGCTGGGAAATGTGGTCTAGCAATAGTCATGTGCCCAGAAAAAGAAGGAAAATAGATTTTGGTAGACCACTAGTAGTTTCTACTCAATATATTATTTTGTTGATCTGCAGAATTATATCTTCAAGACAAATAATTTGTTATTTCAGTAAACTTTTTCTCTGGCTGACTCATAGCAATTTAAACCTGCTTTCATATTCTCCTGGACTGCTATTTTATCATGCTATGTGGAGAGCAAAACTTTCGCTTGGGAGGAAAGTACTTTTCAATTTGGGTTGAATTTCCTCAAAGAAAGCCAGATAGCCCAGGAATCTTCTAAATGATACATTTTCCTCAGGGGCCAAAAATGAATACTTACTATTTGGGGATATCAAAGAAGCTAGAATAAATGCAAAAGCACTTTGGAAAACCTTGCATAATGTAAATATTGTTATTATAATTTTATTATCGTTAAATGTTAGTGGTCTCTTCTTTATGGCTTATTATGCGTATTGGGTCACTATGGAGCTGAACTCCATATAAAAATGCTTTGTTTTTTACCTTCCCTTCCTTGTTCACTTGACTAGTCTGTCTTCCAGAGTTCTGTGTACTCAGCAAAGGTGACCAAAATGTGATGATAAATAGAACAGACTTGGTCACAGAGATGAATAATACAGTGAAACTCTGTTTTCCTGATCATAATCTACATATTTATGCAAATTTACCTTCTTTTTCTGAACTCATAAAATTTCAGTATTGTTAATATACTGTTTCCCACAAATTAAGTTTATTTCTTGTAATTTACTCTTACTTTTTCAGAAAAAGCTTCATCAAAATTTACCTTTCTTTACTGTGATGCTGGCTTTTCCACCTAAGAGTCTCATAATTGTTTAGAATGTTCTTTGAAGAAGTAACCTTTAATTTTCCTACAACCATTCCTTAGACTGGTCTCCCAACAAAAGGAGCTTGATTGTCCTGGAGCTGGGTGTCTTTTCTGGTAGGTAAGAAGAAACCTGTAAACATCTTACCTCTTCTTAGGAAAAGAGAAAAAGTAATTCTTTTTTTTAAAATGACCCATTTATTTTTTCTTGTAATGTGCTCTGTTATCATTGTTGAATGGTGTGATTGTTGTCAAACAACAATGACTTCTTATAGTCACTGATGATTTGCATTTTTGTACTTTTTATGTGGAATTTTGTCCAAAAACCCAATGGGAGAGGAGCTTTCCAGAATAATCATTCCTTAAGAGTACCCAAGAATATGACCGTATTATTTAATTACTGATTTACTTAATTTTTTATTAATTGGGTAATACCCACATGTTAGAAGCCATGAAACATAAAGAAATCCTTGCCTTCAAAAAGCTCACATTCTAATCTTAGAAAAATTGGACCATGCTGACCAGAAAAAGTTCATTTTGTCCCTCATGGAAAAACATGCTGCTTTTAGAAAGTACCTCTACTGACTCACCAAAACATTAGTTTAGATCCTACTCAGGTTAATTTTATACACCATTCCTATTGTTTTAAGAATGTTTGTCCTCTACAACTGTCTCTTCTCTGAAAAGTAAGCCCACTTGGGGATTATGGTAATCTTTGTTCCTGATTAAAATTTCTGTGTCCTGTCGCTTTGAATTTTACCTTTCACAGTAGTTTAACCCACATTCTATGGTTTTGTGATTAACTCTGAATATAGAATCTTAGTGTCGGTTTCATATAAGCCTCATCTGAACATAAAGTATGTCTCACTGTTTCATTTAAAATTTCTGCAGTAGCATTGATTTACCTTGCTTTAGTTTTGTTCACTAAGCAAAGAATTTTCTTTTGAGTCTGCATACCCCCCCCCCCCCCCCCCTCTTTTTTTTTTTTTTTTTTGCTAGTGGGTGATTTTGTGGATTTTTTTTTTTTTTCTTTTTGGTTCAAAGCACTGATCAGTGATTCATAAAACTGATTTTCTTTTTTTCCTTACAATTAAAATAAGCGGTGACATTTAGCCATCTACAAACCCTGGCCCTACTGTCCTTAGTGTTAAGATAACTGATTAGTTCCGCAGGCCTGCTGAACACCTCCCAGCATTCACCTATAATGGGCCATAAACTTGAAAGCCTCCTCGGCCTCTTTCCCTGTCTCTGGGTGAGGTTTGCAGGGTGGAGGAGGGGCACCAAACCGGGGGAGAATGAGTGAGAAACACTGACAGAATCGCAGGGGGAATGGAAAAAAGGAACTTAAGAGGATTATAACAAGAAAGGAAGCATTTGGAGTCCTGGGAGGTGATGCCAGTCAGGATCTCTGAATGGCTAAGAAAAGAAAAATTTCCCGTCCTCATGTAGGGCCTTGGGCAGGGAATTTTCTTTTTCACACTCTATCTCTTTCCATCTTTCTTCCTGGGAACTGATGAGCCTGTATGTCAGGAGAGAAGGGACCAGGCCAGCTTCTCCAAAGAAGGAAGCCTCTTGAAAAGATGGCTTTGACTTGACATTTTCATGAGGTAGGAAGGGGCAGTGAGAAGAGGCACCAGTTTTAGCCAGATAAGCTGATGACGTCTGAAAAAAGCAGGGCAACATGACTTCTCATGGAATGTAGAAAATTGCTATTCAGCTATGGCCATTCAATTTAGGGCGTTCTAAGAAGGGCTTTTCCACAAAAAGCCTTGAACTTTCTGAAGGAAGGTCAGGAAACATGGATCATTTGAATAAGGATTTTAATCTTGAAGTGTGTTTTGATCATATTAAATTGTATATATTTTTTTCCATAAGCATGTAAAGATATTCAGTGCTAGAGAATCCTGTAGTTTTGAATTTTAAAAAATATTAACAGGCGTGCTACTAATCACATAATTTTCAATCACAAGCCTATTTCTAGTGCTTACAATTTAGATAACATATTGTCAAAAATATTCAAAATCCTAATTATGTGTAATTGCTGATTGTTGAGGCGAGAACTCAATTCCTTTTTTAAATGACATGAGAAATTTACTAAGAATTTGCTTAAGAATACTTTAATGGAAGCCAATTCATTAATACTTACGGTATTTTAATGTCCTACAAAATCATTTTGAGGGACTGGGAGACAGCAGCAAAGAGTTAAGTGTTAAACACACTCCTTCAATAACAGTGGAGCTTTGGGGTAGGGACAAGAGCAATTCCGCTGGTAGTCACCAGCTAAAGGACTCTATAGACAAAAATCTTTATTTGTGACCCTTAACACCAATAGACAATTATGTCTATATATATGACTATCTTTCCTAGACTTCTTTTTTTTTTTTTAACGAAGACTATTTTTTAGAGCAATTTTTTAGGTTTTCAGCAAGACCGATAGAAAGGTACAGGGATTTCCTATCTACCCCCTGCTCACCCAAGCCCTTCCCATTGTCGGCACCCCCCACCAGTGGCATGTTTGTTACAATTGATGAACCTACATTAACACATGGTAATCACTCCAAGTGCATAGTTCACATTATGATTCAGCCTCGCTGTTGTACAATTTCTGGGTTTGGACAAATATATAATGATATGTATCCATCATTATGGTATCATACAGAGTAATTTCACTGCCTAAAAATGCTTTCTTCTCTATCTCCTCATCCCTTCCTCCCCTGCCCATCAACCCCTGGCAACCACTGAATTTGTTACTGTTTCCAATATATTGTTTTTTTAAGAATGTCGTATAGTTGGAATCATAAAGTATATATATCGTGTATATATAAAGTATATAGCATTTTCAGACTGGCTTCTTCCACTTAGTTTACACACATTTACTGTTCCTCCATGTCTTCATGGCTTGATAATTCATTTCTTTTTATTACTGCATACTAGTCCATTGTCTGGACATACCACCGTTTACTCATTCACCTTCTGAAGGACATCTTGGTTGCTTCCAAATTTTGGCATTATGAATAAAGCTGCCAGAATATTCATGTACAGGTTTTTGTGTCGACATAAATTTTCAACTCCTTTGGGGTAAATACCAAGAGTGCTATGGCTGAATTGTACAATAAGATTAAGTTTAGTTTTGTAAGCAACCAAGGAGCTTTATTATTTTGCCTTCCTACCAGCAATGAATAAGAGTTTCTTTTGCTCTATATTCTTGCCAGCTTTCTGGATGTGGGACATTTTAATGGGAGCGTTGTGGTATTTCACTGGTGTTTTAATTTGTAATTCCCCGATGACATATCATGTGGAACTTTTTTTCATATGCTTTTTTGCCATCTATGTATCTTATTTGGTCAGGTGTCTGTTAAGTTCTTTGGCTCTTTTTTTAAATCGGATTTTTGTTTTTCTGTCTTATTGTTGAGTTTTAAGATTGCATGTGTATTTTGGATTATAGTCCTTTATCAGTTGTGTCTTTGTAAATACTTTCTCCCAGTCTGCAGCTGTCTTCTCATTCTCTTGACATTGTCTTCCATGGAGGAGGAGTTTTTAGTTTTAATGAAGTCAGTTTATCAATTACTTCTTTCATGGATTGTGCCTTTGGTATTGTATTTAAAAACTCATTACCATACTTTAGGTCATTTGGGTTTTCTCCTGTGTTATCTTTTAGGAGTGTGATAGTTTTGCATCTGTTTATATTTTATAGCATAGGAGTTTATAGTTTTAGGTCTGTGATCCAGTATGAGTTAATTTTTGTGAAGGGTGTAAGGAGTGTGTCAAGATTCATTTTTTTTGCACGAGGATATATACATAAGCATGCATAACTGGGTACATTGTTGTGATTATTATTCTGAATGAGCTGTTATCTGTTGGATCAATTAAGAATAAGAAAAATAGGCATTTTTATTTTGCCTTTGTTTATTCTTTCTTTGATGCTATCCCTTTCTGTAGATCCCAGTTGGTGGCTTTTTTTTTTTTCCTTCTCTCTAAAGAACGTCTTTTAATATTTCTTGAAAGGTAAGTCCACTGATAACAAATTCCTTCCATTTCTGTTTGTCTGAGAAAGTATTTCTCCTTCACTTTTGAAGGATAATTGAAGGGTACAGAGTTCTGGGTTAGTGGTTTTTTTTTTCTCTTAACACTTTAAGTATTCCACTCCACTGTCTTCTTGCTTGCATGATTTCTCAGGAGAAGTCAGACATAATACTTAGAGGTAAGTTCTGGCTCCTTTTCAGGATTTTTTCCCTTTTTTTTTTTTTAAAGATTTTATTTATTTATTTGACAGACAGAGATCACAAGTAGGCAGAGAGGCAGGCAGAGTGTGTGTGGGGGAGGGGAAGCAGGCTCCCTGCTGAGCAGAGAGTCCAATGCAGGGGCTCCATCCCAGGACTCTGGGATCATGACCTGAGCTGAAGGCAGAGGCTTTAACCCACTGAGCCACCCAGGCGCCCCAGGATTTTTTTCTTATATTTGGTTTTCTGTAGTCTGAAAATGATACGACTAGGTATGGTTTTTTGGACATTTATGAACTACCTTGGAGCTGTGTGGTATGGTGTTTGATATTGGGAAATTCTCAGTTACCATCCCAAATATTTCTTCTGTTCCTTTCTCTCTTTCTTCTTGAGGCATTCCTATTTCACATATGTTACACCTTTTAAAGTTGTCCCATAGTCCTTGGATTTTTTGTTCTGTTTTTTGTTTGCAGTCTTTGTTCTCTTTGCTCCAGTTTTTGAAGATTCTACTGCTATATCCTCAAGTTCAGATTCATTCCCCAGCTGCGGTCTTGTCTACTAATAAGCCTATCAAAGCTGTTCATTTCTGTTACCATGTTCTTATCTTTAGCAAGTTATTTTCTTTCTTAGGATTTCCCTCTCTATGTTTACATTGCCTATTTGTTTTTGCATGCCATCTTCTTTATCCATCAGGACACTTAGTATATTAATCACAGTTATTTGCGTTCCCAGTCTGGTAAGTGCAACACCATTACCATGTCTGGTTCAGATGCTTGCTCTGTCTCTTCATAATTGTGTTTATTGGGGCACCTGGGTGGCTCACTTGGTTAAGTGTCTGCCTTCTGGTCTGGTCATGATCCCAGAGTCCCAGGATCAAGTCCTACTTTGGGCTCCCTGCTCAGCGGGGGAGCCTGCTTCTCCTTCTCCCTCTACTTCTCTTGCTTGTGCTCTCTTGCTCTGTGAATTAAAGAAATAAATCTTAAAAAAAAAAAAATAATGTTTTGGGGGTACCTGGATCAGGCCTAGGAGCCTGGGGATCCATGCTGAGTGTAGCATCTGCTTGAGCTTCTCTCTCCCTCCCTGCACCCCCTCCCCACTCCCACCCTACTGTCTCTCTAAAATAAATAATAATAAAATAAAAAATAAAAATAAAAATAGAAAATAATTCAAAAATTGTGTTTTTCATCTTTTGGTTTGCCTTATAATTTTTTCCTGATAGCCTGACATGATTTACCAGGTAAAAGCAGCTGTGATAAATAGGTATTTAGTAATGTGGTAATGAGATATTTGGGGAAGGGAAGGATTCTGTATTCCTATGATTAAATCTCAGTCTTTTAGTGAGGCTAGGCCTCTGGACTGTGCACTCTACAAGAGTTTCTGAGTTTTTTTCTCTCCCCTTAGGTGGAACAGGATAAATTGAGTGGGCTGGAGTTGGGTATTTCCCTTCCCCAGGTCAGTGAGGCTCTGGTAATTCTCCAGCTGTTCAGGCTCTGGTTAACTAGTTTCCCCTGAGAGCAGGTCTAGTTAAGAAGAGAGTGTTCTGCTTATTTCAAAATGGTACCTTCCCCCCTTCCTTTGCCAGAAGCATGGGGGCGTTTTTCTCCAGTACTTTTTGTGGGAATCTGGTAGAGCTCCTGGAGGTAAGTCTTAGAATACTGTGGGACCCTGTTTATGATTGAATCCCCCTGAACTTTTTAAATCTCAGACTTGTCTATATTGAGCCTCTAGCAATTTGTCATTTACAGTTCTGATTTTCCTGCCCCAGCACTGGTTCCTACCTTAGTTTTTGCTTGTGTATCTCTGCTCCAGGAAGGTGGGACTCCTTGTCTGTCCTGGGGGGCAACATTTTGTCCTGTTTCCCCCCTCTCGTATGCGTCTAAGATGGGTTGTTGAATTTTCAGTCTGTTCAGTTTTTTTTTTTTACTTGTTTTACGTGGCAGCTTTCCCTCAGAAGTTACATGCAAAACCAGAACTCTCCTAGATTTTTTAGCTGATTAGAAGAGTACATGGTTGAGAAACTACAACCCAGTGGCTGTAAAAGTCTGAGTCCATTAAGCAGTGCTGTGGTGGTCAAAGAAGACCTATTTCTTCCTCCTCCTTCTGCTGCTATGCAGTCCTCAGGAAGTCTGGACAAAAAAAAACAAAAAAACAAAAACAAAAACAAAAACAAAAAAACAAAACACAAAAAACCAAACCAAACCAAGCCAAACCCTCGCCTGAGAACTCTGGAGATAGTGCGTCAGGTGATTCTGTGTGTCCCTGGAATGAATGCCTGGAGAGGGGATTACCAGGGCAGCTTAATGCTGGTACCTCTGCTGTCCACAGCTGGTGAGTCTCATACCCTCTAATCATAATGAGATAAGGCCCCAGCAAAAGCTAAGTCTTAAAGTAAAATGTCTTAACAGGAGTATTCAGAGTATATTCTTGTGGAGTCCTGGCTTTTGATAAATTTGGTTTGGACGGAGGCAAACTTTTAAGTTAGAGCTCCTGTAATTATCCAAAGGGACAGGCTTCTGTGGGTGGACATGGAGGAACAGGACCTGGTAAATCTTGAACATTCCCCTCGCAAACCTGTGTTGGCTCATCCTTCATGGTCTGTAGTGGCGATTGGCTCAAAGGTAATAAGGCTTGGTGGTGGTGGTTCAGACCAGCTCTTGACTACAGGTTCATCAGTTTGGTTGCAGTGATTATCAGAAGCAACAGGACATTATTATCAATAAGTTGTATTTAATCAGCATCCAGGGTACGCATTGCAGCTAAGGTTTGAAACAGAACAGGGAGCAATTTTAGCCCTTCCTAGAGTAAGATCTGGTGCCACCCCCTTTCATTCTTGCTTTCAGTTCGTGTGATTTCCTCCTGGCTCACACTGCTCCAGCCTTACCACCTTCTGTTTCTTAAATTGGCCAATATTAGTTCTGCCGTAGCTACTTTGCACCAGCTGTTTTCATTCCTCCCAGCTTCTCTTGTGTGTCACTCACACCATCCCGTCAATATGGCTCAACTCCAAGGTCACCTTTTCAGAGAGGTCTTCCGCAGCTAGCATGGCAGTCCTCTTATCTCTCACTGTCGGTTATGATCAAAACACTCTCTGTTTTCTCCATCACATTAGCCGCTCTTTGCCAATGATCTCTATTTTTTTTTCTTTGATGGCATTCCCTACTAGGATGTAAGCTCCATGAAAGCTGGACCTTGCTACTTACTTACCATTGTATCCCTCACACCCCAAACTGTAACTGGCACTTGGTAAGAACCAAGTCAATATGTGTTTAATGAATGGATGAAAAGAATTCCCATCCAGAGTAACCCTCTTGAACTCCAGGGCTATGTCACATCCTTGTTTTTCTCAGCTGTCATATTGGAGCTTACATGCTGAACACATCCAGTTTCCAGACCAATCTAAACTTAAATGGGCATAATATAAATATGTTCAGATTACCCTTCAGAAGGAGAATGCTATGGTCACCAGCTCAGCCCTGGGTTCTGTAGACCCCACTGCTGATAAGGATAGAGAGTCTTCGTGGCTGCTCTGAGATAGGGACTGCTGTGTCTTCAACTGATCCTGAGACTCTGCGGTGGTCCCAGGTCAGTTATGCCTTCCTCCATTGGTCCCAGTTTTCACAAGTACAGCTGTTGTTTCTCTAACCTCCCTCCCTAACCACCCCAGACCCCCCAATCTCTGTAGCATGAGATCTAGTGTGATCCTTGGTGAAGATTCCATTCCACATGGACAGAATCCCTAGATGACAACTGTCTGCCATGCTCTGGCTCTCTCTGCTTTCTACCAAGTTATGCCTTCCCACCCTCTCTCAAGGTAATCACTGCTTGGCAGTCCAGAAAGTGCCTGTAGGCTGGGGAAAACAGTGGCATTACTCAACTCTGGTCAGAATTGTTTGCCTTTGGAGAGAAGAAAAACCGTAGATAGTGAATAGTTTCAGTACAACTTGAAGTTCTTGCTTTGCTTCTGGAGTAAGAATTTCTTGTATTGTATATAATTTATTTTATTATATTTATTTTTTGAAAGATTTTATTTATTTATCTGATAGAGAGAGCACAAGCAGGAGGAGAGGGAGAAGCAGGCTTCCTGCTAAGCCAGGGGCCTGACCGATGTGGGGCTCAATCCCAGGACCCTGAGAACATGACCTGAGCTGAAGGCAGACACTTAATGGACTGAGCCACTCAGGTGCCCCTGAATATACTTTACTTTAAATGCACTGAATACATGTAGCATTGATCTGATGAGAAAAGTCTAGTTGAAATTGGAATTTCTCATTTCTCTCTTTCCCTTGCTTGCTTTTTGTTCATGCTTGCACCTTAAGAATCTAAATGTAGGAATTCTGATACCTTTCCTAAAATCCAACTTGAGTTGATACCATGACCTTTAGGGACTGCTACCATGGCTCTGGTGCTGGCAGGTAGGAGTGCAGAGAGTGAAGTTCAGGTATGTATTCTCCTAGCTCCCTCCCTGCTAGGTAGCTAGGCAGGCCACAGCTCCTTCAAGGAGGACTCCACAGCTGTAGCTGCCCCTTTTGTATTTTAATACCTGTTCTCCCTCTTATCCTGTCAGGTCTAGGAGTGGTAATAGTGCCCCGGTTGCTACCCTCTAGAGTACTTCACCCTTGTTGTTTTCTCTTTTCTCTTCCTACTTCTTTGTAAATGACTGCTTTATTAAGCTTTTCCAATTATCTGTTCAAGTGTGTCATTTGGTTCTGCAGAGACCCTAGGTGCATGGGATATGAATTAGGATAAAAGTATCGGTTCATTGGGGGGTGCCTGGCTGGCTCAGTCAGTAGAATATGTAACTCTTGATCTCTGGCTTGTGAGTTTGAACCCCATATTGGGTGTAGAGATTACTTAAAAATAAAAAAAATCTTAAAATATTAGTACATATTAGTAAATATTGTGGGGGAGGCGCCTGCGTGGCTCAGAGGGTTAAAGCCTCTGCCTTCGGCTCAAGTCATGATCCCAGAGTCCTGGGATCAAGTCCCACATTAGACTCCCTGCTAGGTGGGGAATCTGCTTTTCCCTCTCTCTGCCACTTCCCCTGCTTGTGCTCTCTCTCTCTCTCCCTCTCTCTGAGAAATAAATAAACAAAATCTTAAAAAAAAAAAGAAAAAAGAAAAAAGGAAATACCCTGTTAAGAGGATGAACAGGCAGGCTATGGACTGAAAGAAAATGTTCGTAAAAGACCTGCAAACCGTACATCTGATAAAGAACTCTCAAAAATCAACAGTGTAAAAAAAAAAAAAATAGGCAAACAATCCTGTTAGAATCATAATGGCTAAAATAAGAAAATAGTAATAACATCAAATGCTGACAAAGATGCAGATAAACCAAATCACTCATACACAGCTGGTGGGAGTGAAAAATGGTATAGCCACTCCAAATATTTTGACAATGCCTTAAAAATCTAAACATACTTTTACCACACAACCCAGAAATGATACTCCTAGGCAGTTATCTCAGAGGTAAGAAAACTTAGGTTCCTACCAAATTGTCTACATAAATGACATAGCAGCTTTATTTGTAATAGCCAAAAATTAGAAAGGGTCCTAGATCTTTTAATGGATAAGTGAATGGTGAAACAAAGTGTGTCATATCCACATTATAGACTACTCCTGTGCAATTAAAAAAAAATTGCTAGTAATTGGGGCACCTGGGTGGCTCAGCCAGTTAAACATCTGCCTTCAGCTCAGGTCATAATCCCAGAGTCCTGGGATCAAGCCCCACCTCTGGCTCCCTGCTCAACGGGGAGTGTGCTTCTTCCTCTGCCTGCCACTCCCCCTGCTCATGCTCTCTCTCTCTCTGTCAAATAAATAAATAAAATCTTTAAAAATAAATAAAAATGCTAGCAATTCGTCCTTCAGAATATCCAAACTTGTACAGAGACTTCACCTATCTTCAAGGAGCCCTGGGCTTGTTTATAGAGACTTTCTAAAGAGATGTCAACGTTCTCAATGTGTGAATGTTAAACCCTCCTCTGCACAATGAAATCAGAGTTCTCTAGACCCGGATTTCAAAACATTCCCTTGTAAGTATTCCCAGAACTCAGGGTGCACATTCCGTCTGTACGAGCACATTCAGGAATATGCTTCTGTGGTGCCAGACACTCAATGTACTTCCCGAAGAAGAGGGAACTATTTCCCTCGCACTCTTTCCTTTGCCTTCTACACACACATACATTCCTCTTCACTATATACTCATGTTTTGATCCATCCAAGCTACAATAATGTATTTTCTGAATGGATAAAAAAATTAATAAGAGTTACTATGTTCTCATTTTATAGGTTGAAGAGATTTTTTTTTTAAAGGTTTTATTTATTTGTCAGAGAGAGAGAGAGAATGCACAAGCAGGGGGAGCAGCATGCAGAGGGAGAAGCAGACTCCCCACTGAGCAGGGAACTCCATGTCAGACTCCATCCCAGGACCCTGGGATCATGACCTGAGCCAAAGGCGGACACTTACCCGACTGAACCACCGAGGCGTCCTGATGAAAGACACTGATGACAGAGTGGAAAAGTACCTGGGTTTAGATAGAGCATGTTTATTATTTCTGTGACTTTTGGTGATTTACAAACTCAGAGGCTCTTGGTTTTCTTGCCAGTATAACTTTGTCACAAAGTTTTTGGAAGGGTGAATGAGATCTTAACTATTGAAGTGATTTGAAGTGTAAAGTATTCCCATTAGGACTGGAGTTAATGGACTAGCTCAAAGACTGAGGTTAGTGGCATTAACAGAGATAGGATATAGGTCTTCCCAAATGTGGTTCAGTTCTTTTTCCTGCAGATTTGTTCTATGTTTGATGTTGTTGCTCTTCTTTTAACCTTTTCTAAACCTAGTTTGAGAGCAGCAAGTAGAGTTTCCTGCAGCATGACACAAAGAGTGCCAGAGCAAGATTATATCTGTCACAGATGAAAATACTCTATTTATATGTCATAGTAATCTATTCATTGGTTTATGGACCCAAAATTCTCCAGGGGGACTCACAAATCCCCGTAATGTTTCTAGGTGCCAGGTTTTTCATTTGGAGCTCTGATTTAGTTGACAGATGCGTAAAAGTCACATGTAGCTGAATGACTCCTCAGTCAGTACAAAGCTGATAATGCTGATAAAGCTAAGATTCCCTGGAAATTCTATCCAGACCATGCTTTTCAAATCTCATTCTTGAGCTTAATGTTATTTTATGTTAACGCCAGGGCTTGTTCCCCATAGCCATATCTTTAAAATATCCTGCCCCCCCTTTTTTAAACAGAAAATACTAACTTACAGAGAGCGCTCTCTTTGAGGAAGTCAGAAGAGATCAAGAACAGGGGCACCTGGGTGGCTCAGTGGGTTAAGCTTCTGCCTTCTGCTCAGGTCATGATCTCAGGCTCCTGGGATCAAGCCCCACATCAGGCTCTCTGCTCAGCAGGGAGCCTGCTTCCTCCCTCTCTCTACCTGCCTCTCTGCCTACTTGTGATCTATGTGTCAAATAAATAAATCTGTCTGTCAAATAAAATCTTTAAAAAAAAAGAGATTAAGAATAGCATTCAATCATGTTGGCATAACTCTGTATTCCCTACCATTTTACATATTTCTACATCAAGGTTCGAATAGAGCCTGGTACATGACAGGCACTCAATACTGAACACATTTAATAAAATAAATTAAAGTGAAAAAAAAAAAGAATAGCGTTCAGTTCCTCAAATGTGAGTGAAACTGTATTTTGGAGATTCATATACAAATCAGACTGGGGGAAAGTTTGTATTTAGTATAATAAATTGTATAATCTTAATACATAAGAATTTGTTGTATGTTAAATATAGAGTCCCCAGTTGTGTCCCATCATTAATAAAGAAGGAGATCAGTGGAGGAAAATTGATCTGCCCAAGGCCTTACAGTACCTGGGAGAACGGGAATTTGAATCCTCGTCTTCTGAGTACTCTAATTTGACTGCTTTTAGATAAAAATGTGCAATAGCCCCTCCTTATTTGGGGGGATACATTCCAAGTCCTCCTCAATGCCTGAAACTGCTGATAGTAGGAAGCCCCTGGGTGAGCTGTGTTTCTTAGTGTTAATACATTCCTATGATAAAGTTTAATTTATAAATTAGCCACAGGAAGAGATAATAACTAACAACAGAACAGTCAGAACAATATACTCTAATAAAAGTCATGTGAATGTGGTCTCTGTTTTTCCCTCTCTCAAAGTATCTTACTGTACCCCTACTTCTTAGGATGATGATGGAAGATGATGAAATATCTGTGGGAGGAGAGGAGAGGAGGAGCTGAGCTGCTGGTAGAGCTCCAGTCTGAGACGAAAGCTGAAACCCAGGAGAGAGCCATGGTAAAAGTTGTAGTTCAAGTCTGAGACCAAAGGCAAGAGAAGACTTTGGTGTCTCAGTTTGAAAAAAGGCAGAGTGCAAATTCCCTTACTCTACTTTTTGTTCTATTCAGGCTTTCAGAGGATTGTATGATGCCCATCCACACTGGGGAGCACTATCTACCCCATTCTACCAATTAAAATGCTGATCTCATCGAGAAAGCCTCACAGACACACCCAGAATAATGTCTAACCAAATATTTGGGTACCCAGATATTTAAATTAACCATCACAGAAGTGGACAAGTTCCCGGGTTTTTACGATTTTTTATGATGAGAACAACCTCTAAGTAGGATAGTTACTTTATAGAAAAATTTCACATACTTTACGTTTCTTTTTTCCTTTTGCATAATTTCAGGATAACCTCCTCTTTTTCTTTCTTCAACTGGAAAAAAAATGCTTCATGAAAAGATTCATTAGCTTGATTCTTATTTCTCTAAAAATTCCATTATTATTCCTAATAAGTGATATTCAGTTTTTTTAAATTTGTTTGTGGATAAAAACAAATAAAGAGTTTCAATTTGTAGCACACATACTATATATCAAACATGTACTAGGATGTATATCAGAGTAGTCGGCTTTTTTTTCTTTTTTCAAAAGAGTGTGCAAGTGGGGGTGGGATTGGAGAGGTAGTAAGAAGGAGAAGAGGCGCGAGGGAGAGGGAGAGTGGATCTTACTTAGGCAGGCTCTACACCCAGCACTGAGCCAACACCGGGCTCAATCTCAAGATCCTGAGATCATGACCTGAACTGGAATCAAGGGTTGGATGCCCAACCAACTGAGCCACCCAGGCACCCCAGAATGTCTGGTCTTAAATACAGTTAATCTTTTATATGTATAAATCCTTACTAATGGTATCTTCTAGTCACTTTTAAATTCCCAAATAGCTAAAAACCAGCCTGGGGGTAAAAAACAAAATTACTTCCAAAGGCCAGGTAGATAATGTAAATGAGGAAAGGATTTTGGAGTAAGTAATAGAGGGTAGTTGGGACTGGGACAAAGTGGAAAGCACGTGCCCTGTGTGTAGGAGGCAGTCTGTAATCAGCTCCAGTCCTGTGTTCCTGTGGGAGAATATGAGTCCCATATTGTAAGTTCCCAGGATATTTTTTAAAAGAAGAATTTATTTATTTTTTATTTTTTTATTTTTTTATAAACATATATTTTTATCCCCAGGGGTACAGGTCTGTGGAAAAAAAAAAAAAAAAAAAAGAAAGTAAAAGAAGAATTTAAGTGATGCTATTTTTAATTACCGTTTTTAAAATTGAAAGTTGCTTTAACTAATTTAACTAATTCTAGTTAAAAAAATAACGTTCAGACCAAACTAAACATACCTGTCATTATATCTGGCCTGTGGGTCTTCAGTTTTTGACATCTGATCTGAAGCATATAGTTAGTTCCCTCCTATAAAATTTATTCATGACAAATAGATGGTAACAAAACCCAAATGAGAACAGATGCTGGACAATCAGCCAGGCTCAGTCTTTAATGCTCATCTGCATAACTGTGTAATTCAAATTCACAATTTAGGAAAATGACAGGTTCCTATAAGCTGTGACTCTTAAGATCTCTAACAGAAACCTTGAATCAGTTCTTTGAAGCCAAGTATCTTCTATATTTGTGACCCACTCTAGTCCTTTCTGTTCTTGTCCAGCACCAGCAGAGCCTGCCTCTAAAAACCAAATGAAGAGATTAATCTTCTCATGGTAGAATTTCAGGGACTAGTTGGCCATAAGTAGCAGAGTTTGGCACTGAGAGCAGCCACTGCCAAATCTGCCACTATACACGGCAGGTTTGCTTTAGGTAAAACCACAGCATTGAAATCGTTTGTATTTTCTTTCATTAATAAACTTTTTCTTTAACCCAAATAGTGCATTTAATTTTAGTTTGTTTTTTTTTTTTTTTTTGCAAGGATAAAACCAGTGTCTTAGGAAACAATATAATTTAGCATCCTGAGAAATTCCTTTTTTAGAATATTTTGTGTGTACATATATTTTGATCTAGGGTTGTTACTCTTACCAGTAATAGCTAGTTTGATGCAAAAACTATGTGACAACTTATGATGAATGTTGAAAACTGCTCTTAGGTTAAATTCAACAGTCTTGCCTGGCTTTACCATTTTATAAGAGTGGTTCTCAAATTTAAACTGTAAGATCTGTCATAAAAGCTTGTCTCCAAGGGTGCCATCAATAGTTCTTCCTATCTCTGTACATGCATGCTGTTCCTTCTGTCAAAAGGGGAACTCTTACTTCCCTTCCCCTTGACTTTGGGTAGTCCATGTGACCAGTAGGATGCAGCAGAAGAGTCTCTGAGTTCTGGGATTAGGCTTTAAGAGACCCAGCAATTTCTGCTCCTGTCTTGGAAACCAGCTGCCATGTCAAGAAACTTAGACTAGCCTACTGCCTAGTGAGGGACCATGGGAGAAGATGTGCCGCATGAGGGAGGACTGGGTTACTCCATCCATGGTCAGCACTATGTGCCCAAACTGCATGGGACCTTGGGGCATACGTTAGACCAGCAGAGCTCCTAGCTGAATGCAGCGATAGACCGTGAGATCTGCAGATACCATGCGGTGCACACATCTGCCAGTCTACAGAATCCGAAGAAAAAGAAATCAGTCATCATTTTAAGCCACTGTGTTTTAGAATGGCCAGTTCCCAACAATAAACAATAAAGAACCTGTTTGCTACTAATTGCTAACGACTTGGCATCCTCCATAAATTTTCGGGCTCAGTAGGTTTGGACGAGGCCCAGGGATCACTGCTTTAACAAGAGCCTGGAATAATTCAAATGCCAGGTAACGTTTTTCAGGGCCACCTGTTGGGATCCTGACTCTGAAAGCACACCTAGGGGATGCTCAAGAAATTTATCATCAAGCATGAAGAAAGTGCTCAAATTTTTTTTTTTTATTTTTAAATTTTTTATTTTTTATAGACATATAATTTTATCCCCAGGGGTACAGGTCTGTGAATCACCAGGTTTACACACTTCACAGCACTCACCAAAGCACATACCCTCCCCAAATAAGCAGAGAAAGTGCTCAAATTTTAATTTATATATTTCCTTGGTCTAAAAACTCATAAAGAAATGAAGCCTGATTATTAATATCCTATATATTAGGTGGTCCCAGGGCACTCTCTTCTTCAAACAAGAGGAACTTCTAACACAAGGAGGAGCTACCACTTGTCTTCTTTCCTTTCTTTCAGAGCACTGTGCTTTATGTGTGTCCCGTCTAAGCAGATTTATGGATTATAGTGTCTTCTACATGACAGAATCTTGGCAATGTGTAGTAAGATAGGGAGGACCATGGCCATCTCTTAGGTCTTACAGAAGTTCAGTGTTTCTTTTGAGACAAAACACTTGGAGGAATTGTCAGATTTTGAGATGAAGAGTGCATTTTTCTTTTACAAAATTCAAGTTTCCAAGTTTTCTTACCTTTCTGTGATAAGTAACTGTGAGGAGAATGCTACCAAGTAGAAATTAAAACAGACACTGACACTCAGTTGCTCTGTACCAACAAAATAGAGGTAGTTTTCACAATTAGCAAAACAAACAAACAAACAAAAAAAAACTCCTTTTTTTTTTTAAAAGGAAGTATTTAAAAAATAGATATTGGGAAATAACTCCACTGTTAGATGGTATTGCAGAAAAGGATTTTGTCTCCTAAAAAACGCTGATTTGGGTGCTCTTAAATTTGGAAACAAATGAAAAATCCGTTTTAAAATCTTCCAACTTAAATTTCCATGTGTTGGAAGATGTTTGTAATTGGTTTGTAATGACTGTTAGACATTAGAGAAGGTGGATATTTACTAGCTAAATTTTACCAAAAACCTTGCTATAATTTTTGGGTGGGATTGAAAAATGAGCATTACGATTTAGCAAGTGCAGCCAAATGGTGTACTTCTTCCATTTAGGATGTTCATATTTTATGAGAAATTTTTTTTGCCTATAAAAACCATGTCTCAGGAACACCTGGGTGGCTTGGTCATTAAGCCTCTGCCTTCAGCTCAGGTCATGATCCCAGGGCCCTGGGATCGAGCCCCACATGGGGCTCCCTGCTCAGCGGGAAGCCTGCTCCTCCCTCTCCCACTCCCCCTGTTTGTGTTCCCTCTCTCTCTGTCAAATAAATAAATAAAATCTTTAAAAAAAGTCTCAAAAGAACCTGAACTTAGAGTTAGACTTTCTAATCCTGTCACAAGGTGTTAAACCAAAATTTGTGAAACAGTTGAAGCATATTATTATGCTAAGAACTTAATTAATATTATGTTTTTAGTGAGACTCATGTTTTTAAAAACCTTGTTGACCAATAAAATATTTAAAAATACTGTATGCTTCATTATCTCTTTCTGAAAATTCTTCTATTTTGGTGTTTTAGATGTACATAGTATGATAGTATACTTTTCAAAGCAAATTAATATGACTATTTGCAGTTCATGCTTGAACATTTTTTTATTACTGGAGTGTACTATCTAAAACAAGTTCAGAAACTGACATTCTAGCAGTACTTGGGTGGCTCAGTCATTAAGCATTTGCCTTTGACTCAGGCCATGATCCCAGGGTCCTGAGATGGAGCCCCACATCGGGTTCCCTGCTCAGCCGGAGACCTGCTTCTCCCTCTCCCACTCCCTCTGCTTGGGTTCCTTCTTTTGCTGTCTCTCTGTCAAACAAATAGAATCTTAAAAAAAAAAAAAAAATGGAACCGGACATTCTGGGATATCAAGGCTATTTTATAATATTATTCATGCATGTTACTGTGGAAAATAACATATATCTGATGGGTCACTTATGAAAAGTCTATAGAGCAGCAACATAGTTTGGGTCCTTCATACACAAGAGAATGGGGTCTTGGCTTAGATTTATTGCTAGTAGATCACTTGCATTTGATGCTTTCAGAGTCTGTTCTAAGGTGATATAGATACACATATATAGAAACTTAGGAGAATTCTATGTATCATACACCATGAAGGATAATATCACACTTCTGGGTAGGTCCGTTCTGTAGTCTAGAATTGATGTTCAGTTCTCCGTCTTGAAAATAGACTAAGGGACAATGAATACCTGACAAAACCAAATCTTTCTGTATTCTCCCCCCCACCTCCTGTCATCACCCACCCTTGTTTTAGCCTGATGCTGGGGGAGGCATTATTGCTGAGAAGCTGAACTTCATCCAGCGGGGTTTTCTGGTCCTTTCAGCCTTCAGAAAGGGAACGTACTTCTGTTTCTCATTCTGGCTCTCTGGGAAAGCAGACAGGGAGCATTTCAATGTAAGCGCTTTTCACCCATGCAGTGTGGATAAGTGCATCACTTAGTAGCGCCGGCACGCGCTTGTGGGGAAGAACATACTTCAGTGAGTGGAATGAAGTCCTGCTGGATTGTGCTGAGCAATTTAGGCCTTTTATTCCACTTCACTATTGGAGAATTTCACTATAAGCAACTTTGCAAAGTGGGACACCATAGGAAAACACCCTCTGTGGTAAGTACTTTAGATGGTGTATGTGATCTCCAAATGTAAGCCTGCTTTCTTTTAATGTATCAGGAATTTTTTCTTGATCTTATAAATGCTATAAAATTGAAAACCACAAATGCTACATTAATGTAAGTGAGATCTATGTTAACTTCATAGTAGATGTGACGCAAATAAAAAGAAACACCTTAGGAAATACTTCCCTCTCACAGTTTATGAACTTGGTGATTTTTATAATATGTTTAAATAGGTGTTATTGCTATTCCTATGTATATTTTAAATTATATTTTATTATAATCACCCACATTGTCATTGTATCAACTAGATGTGTTAATTAGTGTTTATTACTTATAATACTTATTTATATAATTTATAATATTTATTTTTTAAAATATTATTTATTTATTTGACAGACAGAGATCACAAGTAGGCAGAGAGGCAGGCAGAGAGAGAGGGGGGCGAAGCGGGATACCTGTTGAGCAGAGAGCCCGATGCGGGGCTCGATTCCAGGACCCTGAGATCATGACCTGAGCCAAAAGCAGAGGCTTTAACCCACTGAGCCACCCAGGTGCCCCTATAATATTTATTATTTATAATTATTTATACCCTCTTCTTACCTCTGGCTTTTAAAAAAAGACTTTATTTATTTATTTGACAGAGATCAAAGTAGGCAGAGAGAGAGAGAGAAAGAGAGAGGAGGAAGCAGGCTTCCTACTGAGCAGGGATCCCAATGCGGGTCTTGATCCCAGGACCCTGGAATCATGACCTGAGCCGAAGGCAGAGGCTTTAACCCACTGAGCCACCCAGGTGCCCCACCTCTGGCTTTTTTAGGCCAAAGGCGACAGATCATCCCAGGAACTTATGTATTATTTGCTACATGGAGGGGGTAATGGGTGAAGATGTAAATTGGAGAAATTTCCTCAAATAGAGAAGAGATAGAGATGCTAAAGGCAGGATCAGAATTTGAGGAGAAAAAGGAATAAGGTTCAGTTGACAAGAAGAGGGAAGAGAGTCTGAGGGATTTCAAAAAGAGAAAAGAGATGGGGGTATGGGTAGGAGGGAAAGAATTTTAAAGATCTGTTGTGTCATCTATTACATAATTTCCCAGCCCCCCCCCCCCCCCCAGAATCTCAAGTAAAATTCAGTTGTCTCTGTGCTCTTGGGATGTTTGTATTTGTTTATGAATCTTGATGTATGTGTGAGATTGGCTTTAAAGTGTCAATGGATATGAAAGAATGGAAACCAGAGTTTAAAAAATATATATATATACACATATATATTTTAAGATGTCATTTATTTGAGACAGTGAGTGAAAGAGAGAGCATAAGCGGGAGAGGGACAGAGGGAGAAGGAGAAGCTGGCTTTCTTGCCAAGCAAGGAGTCCCACCTGGGATCCGTCCCAGGACCCTGGGATCATGACCTGAGCTGAAGGCAGATGCTTAACCGACTGAGACACCCAGCACCCTGAAAGCAGAGTTTTGATTAAAATAATTGGGGATGTACTAAGAGGCCGAGTGTGGCCGGGTGGTTTGTTCAGATAGAAAGGAATGTTTTATCATGAACATCATTTAGAATTTTCTGTGCATGGCGATAATAAAAGCAGCCTAGTTTTTCTTAAAATTGTAAAAGATTTCATTTACTTATTCATGAGAAACAGAAAGAGTAAGAGAGAGGCAGAGGCAGGGGGAGAAACAGGCTCTCTGTTGAGCAGGGAGCCCGATTCAGGACTCAATCCCAGGACCCTGGGATCATGACCTGAGCCAAAGGCAGATGCTTAACCAACTGAGCCACCCAGGTGCCCTGGTTTTTATTAAATTTTATTGTTTTTTAAAATTTGCTATGAATATGTCCCCTGATTGCAGACACCCAGGCAGACTGCTCCTCCTCTCCTCGTACCTTGCTCTGTCATTGGAAAGAAGCAAAGAGCCCTAGTTAAAAGTCAGGTGAATGTCATAGGAATTCGCATCAGAAGGTTACCACCATTTCTTCCAGGTGTTCTAAGAAGACCCCTTAGTACCTAGGTGACCAATACACCTCAGAATCCCTGGTAATTTTGGTCCTTATTTGTGGCCATTTGATGGTACGTACAGGTGAAAGGCATTTCCCAAAATGGGGATGTTAGGGAGTAACATTCCTCCCCTCTTCTGATAGCCGAAGTTCCTTTCTCCTATTTCTGATCGTGTGTCAAGAGGTAAGAATAGGTTTTTGGTTTTGTTTTAGTTTTTATCTTTCCTTTCTTGTCTCCCTCCTCTTTTTCTTTCTCTCATTTTCTCTCTACCTGTCCTTTCTTGCTGGTTCTTCCCAGAGCTCCAGGAGAGGATTGGCAGGGACCAGTGAAAGAATGAAGGACAGAGAGCACAGGCTGATAAATATTCTGGTTTCTTTCCTCTTCATTGCTGGTCAGACTCAAGTTTAATGAGTTTGAATGATCTGTTTTGTTTCATTGGGGTCACCAAAAGGAAGAGTCAGGAAGAAAAGAGCACATAAGGGAGAATGAGTAAGCAAAGACACTACTATGGAAATGAGAGTAAGGCTGTGCAAGTTAACATGCATCTTTTGTTTCTAATCCTGTGCCTTCTCTCACCCTGTCTATGCTTGTGGAATATTTATAACAAGATTAGAAATCACAGTCGCTTGTTGGTTTCCAAGCAAACTTAGATTTCCTCCTGCAGTAGAACACTGTTGAATTGTTGCAGCGGGATGTCTGCTGACACTATTGCTCAGCCTCAATACTATCAGGAGGCAAAAAGAGCTAGGGACAGTCAATGGCTTCTTCTCGTGGACTCCTGGGTCTCGTGTGCCTCAATACCACTTTCTCATTCACTGCTGAGGAGTCTGTGAGAGCCACGGCTAAGGGTCCTTCCTGGTCATTAGTAGTACACTCTCACTTTTCCGATAGGATCTCACTGAACTCCTAGATGGATGGCCTCACGTGGGTGTGGACAGTCACCTGAAGCTTATGCCTGGGCTGCCCAGAGGTAGATCAAGCCACTTTCCTTCTGAATGCTTAACTTCCGCTGTGCTACTTTTGATCACATGTGGATAACCATGAGCTATAGCTAGAATAGGGGCCATCAGACTTTTTTGAAAGGCCTGATAGAAAATATTTTAGGTTTTGCGAGCAATATAGTCTCTGTTGAACTATTCAACTTTGCCCTTGAAGGCAAAGGGAGCTCTGGGTAATACAGAAATGAATGGTGGTGGCTGTGTCCCAATAAAATTTATTTATAGACACTGAAATTTGAATTTTATATAAGCTTCACATATCACAAATAATTTTTCTGTTTTTCCCCCAACCATTTACAAGTATAAAAACCATTGTTGGTTTGTAGGTTGTACAAAAACAGGGGGTGCACTAGATTTCACCTGCAGATTGTAATCTGCTAGATGTGAACAGAACATTATTGCTTGCTCTGCTAGGGTGTGCCACACATTTAGTGGCTTAAAATAACTTTATTTATTTTGCTTACCATTCGTTGGTTGGCAGTTAGGGATGGGCTCAGCTGGATGGCTCTGGTTTTTTTGTTTTGTTTTGTTTTTAGCTTAAGTTTATTTTATGACCATATTGGAAAAGCCAGTCATCTGTTTTGTTGCTGCTATTGTTGTTTTGTTGTCTTTTTGAAAGTTTTTGTCTTTTTAAAATTGCAATCCCAGTGTAGCTAACATATAGCATTATATCTGTTTCAGGTGTACAATATAGGGATTCAGCAAGTCATCAGCTTGGTGGTTCTTGACTAGTTTTTTAAAATATTCTATTTATATATTAAAGAGAGAGAGAGCATAAGCAGGGGGAGCTGCAGAGGGAGAGGGAGTGGGGCTCAATCCCAGGATGATGAGATCCTGACCTGAATCCCAGGCAGATGCTTAACTGACTGAACCGCCCAGCTATTCCTCTTGACTAGTTTCATACATGTATCTGTGGTCAGCTGTTGGTCATCTAGTTGGCTTTTCTTGTAGGGGTTACTCGCTATTGGCTGTGGTAAGCAAGCTGACTTGGCAAGTGTCTTTCATCACCTTGCAGCCTAGTCTGTGCTCATTCACATGCTCATTCACATTTGGTTCTAAGAGCAGCCAAAACATGCAAGTTTCATTGTATGAGTACTTTACAAGGTTCTGCTGATTCCATTTTGTTCTTTTCTCAAACAAGTCCCATGGCCAAGTCCAGACCTTAGAGGACTAAGGTCTAGATACAGGCAACTGTGAATAATTAGAGTTTATTACTGCCACAGCCTACCACAGAAGGCCTCTGCCCTGATGACTTCTATCCCCCCACACATAAAATCTACTCTCTCCCTCCTGAGGCACCCTAAATTTCATCTATTCACAACACCAGGTTCAAAGCCTAGGATTTCTTGTTGTATAATCATGTCTGGAAGTGACTTTTTGGGTGCAGCTTCTCTAGTTCCATTTGCACTAAAAAGATAAGTTGCAACATTCAGTGATAAGAATATGATAATTATAGTAGAGAGAATCATTTGAAAGGGGAAGAATGGGGGACACTTAGCAGTCACTTGACCACGTAAATTTTGAAACCCTGCCAGGCATCTGTTGGCACATTCCTGTACTCCAGGGTCCTACTCCTTGATGAAGCTGAGAATCTGCTCCCTGAGAGCATTTGTCCAGTGTATTGTTTTCCACAGCTCTCTGGGAATGGTACCCTAGTCAGTTATTCATTGCAGTTTTTGGCTTGGACCTTTAAGGTGTCATTTTTCCTTGTAAGATACTGCTTGTGTGTATGACCAAACATCTTCCTCAGCCTTCTTCATTCCTGTAGAGGGTTGGGGGCCCAGAAACCTTTATTCATTTTGAGCTGACACGGTCTCTTTCAATCCAAGATGGCAGTCCCTTTCTCAGTACAGTTAACTCCAACATGTGGATGGCTTTCTATGAATCTGATTCTGGTCCAGAAACTATATCCACAATTCTTCATGAAACAAGCTTCTTTTTACTTGAGTGTGTCAGGCTGCTGGGGAAATATCCTTAAACATTTTAAAAGCCATT
Organism: Mustela nigripes; assembly: GCF_022355385.1. Classification (NCBI taxonomy): domain Eukaryota; kingdom Metazoa; phylum Chordata; class Mammalia; order Carnivora; family Mustelidae; genus Mustela; species Mustela nigripes. The sequence goes on along the minus strand of NC_081560.1, from coordinate 54,066,811 downwards.
TTTTGTTTGAGTGTGTCTACTCTGCATGTCCTTCAACTTTTTAAAGTTCCTAACAAAGGGACTTAACAGTCACATTTTGATTTACTCTTTACCCTGAAGTCGTTTATTACTTTGACAATCTTTTGCTGACTGGGCAGATTGGAGATAAGGCACAGTTTACTTCCCAGCATGTCCGGGGTCCTCTGTATTCCCCCTAAGTTCTGCTTACAAACAATTTTTTGAGCTCATCTTTCCTTTCCAGTACCTTATCATCGACAGCTAAAAGAAGCTAATTGACAAGTTTAATTTTCTGTGAGGCACTGTCTATATCCGAGTCCAGTTTATTAGTTAGAAGCAACGTATTTAAATAATTTACTAAACATATTTACTAATTATTTCAGAGCTGCCTAACACACTATTTTTTCAGCCTGTCAGAGCAGTTTATCATTTTGTAGCATCTGCTAACAGTAAAGTCCATTTTTCCACTCATCAGAGTTTCCTTACAGCTTTTCCAACCTCCACCAGCCACCAGTTCCAAAGCCAATGCCTCATATTTTTGGTTTTTGTTACAGAAACACCCCACTTCTGGGTATCAACTTCTTTATCAGTTAGAGTTGTTGCAAACTAAAGCATGGCAGAACTTAGTGGCTTAAAACAATCATTTGTGTCACTTATGACATACGAGACATGTGTGTTGGGAAATTTGAGCTGAGCTCAGGGCAGAGAGTCCCTGGTCTTGGATGGGCTCACTTACGCTTTTGTGGTCTGACAATTAGAGCAGAGGCCTGACTTCCGATGTTGGCTGGCTACTGAGAGGGTCCAAGAGACAGGGCCACGGGTCTCTCACAATCAAGCTGGAGAGTCTGGGCTTGCTCACATGGCGGTGCTGCGAGGGGCCCCAAGATCAGCCAGAGAAGGCTAGCTCCAATGTGCAAGCTCTTTTAAAATCTCTCTTCTGTCGCTTACTATTGTCACTTCCTAGAAAGCAAGTCATATGGCCAAGTCCACACCAGAGTGAATGTGTTCACCAGAGTGAACCACGTGCTAGTGGTTTGTCATGGATTATGCTATTATCTCCTTTAAAAAACAGAAAAACTAGGGGAAAAAAAAACCCAGAAAAATTAGCATAAGGGAATCTAGAAATTTTACAGTTTAGATCTAGGGAGCATGGCCTGCTCTATATAATGCAAAAGCTTTGCAATGTAGTATTGCTAAGGATGAAGGGATCTCTTTTCAAATATTGCTGGTTGGAGGGTGGGGTTTATAGTACAGTGTACACTTTAGGGTCTATTGGTCATGTGTCTAGTTTCCTAATTGCATAAATATAATTGTTTGGGGAAGTTTCATAGTTTCCATCTTTGTAATGATTACAGCTCACACTGAAGTCTTCTCCCCTTGTCTCTGCAAGTAGAACAGCCTAGTCTCATCTGTTCTTTATTGACCCCAAAACTCAAGAGAAGGAAAAAAACGAGATTTTCCTAGAATAAAAGATTTGCTTGTCATAGTTACGACCAATTATAAGAATTCACAGGCAAGTTAGCAAAGAAATGACAATAGTTAGACTTGAGGACAAGAGTCAGAAAGTAAAATTATTAAAGGTGATTTTCTTCAAAATCTTAGGCCCAAGTGAAGACTATAAGGTAGAAGAATGAGGAGGACCAGGAATATGTCAGGGGTTTCCCTCTAAATGTATGGAAAATAATAATGTTAAAACTCTGACACATACACACACATGCACACAAACATGCAAAATTGGGATTGAGAGATGATGGGGGTGAAAGAAATTTCTGCAAAGACATAAAATTGATAATCAAACTTTATTTTTATATTTAAATTCATTATTTTGGAAGCAGTACTTTCCTCTGTGATATCAAAAGGATTTTTAAAAATTAATATATAATGTATTATTTGTTTCAGGGGTACAGGTCTGTGATTCATAAGTCCTACAGAATTTACAACACTCACCATAGCACATACCCTCCCCAGTGTCTATCACCCAGCCACCCCATCCCTCCCACACCCCTCCCCTCCAGCAAACCTGTTTGTTTCCTGATTATGAGTCTCCTATGGTTTGTCTCCCTCTCCGGTTTTGTCTTCTTTCATTTTTTCCTCCCTTCTCCTATGAACCTCTCTCTGTCTTGTTTCTCAAATTCCTCATATCAGTGAGATCATATGGTAACTGTCTTTCTCTCACTGACTTATTTCACTTAGCATAATACCTTCTAGTTCCATCCACATCGTTGCAAATGGCAAGATACTGGGGTTCTTTGATGGCTGCATGATATTCCATTGTATATGTATACCACATCTTCTTTATCCATTCATCTGTTGATGGACATCTAGGTTCTTTCCATAGTTTGGCTATTGTGGACATTGCTGCTATAAACATTCGGGTGCACGTGCCCCTTCAGATCACTACATTTGTATCTTTAGGGTAAATACCCAGTAGTGTGATTGCTAGGTTATAGGGTTGCTCTATTTTCAACTTTTTGAGGAACCTCCTTACTGTCTTCCAGAGTGGATGCACCAGCTTGCATTCCTACCAACAGTGTAGGAGGGCTCCCCTTTCTCTGCATCCTTGCTAGCATCTGTCATTTCCTGATTTGTTAATTTTATCCATTCTGACTGGTGTGAGATGGTATGTCATTGTGGTTTTGATTTGTATTTCCCTTATGCTGAGTGATGTTGAGTGCTTTTTCATGTGTCTGTTGGCCATCTGGATGTTGTCTTTGCAGAAATGTCTGTTAATGTCCTCTGCCCATTTCTTGATTGGATTATTTGTTCTTTGGGTGTTGGGTTTGATAAGTTCTTTATGGATTTTGGATACTAGCCCTTTATCTGCTATGTCATTTGCAAATATCTTCTCCCATTCTGTCAGTTGTCTTTTGGTTTTGTTAACTGTTTCCTTCGCTGTGCAAAAGCTTTTGATCTTGATAAAGTCCCAATAGTTCATTTTTGCCCTTGCTTCCCTTGCCTTTGGTGACGTTCCTAGGAAGAAGTTGCTGTGGCTGAGGTTGAGGAGGTTGCTGCCTGTGTTCTCCTCAAGGATTTTGATGGATTCCTTTCTCACATTGAGGTCCTTCATCCAC